>NC_041389.1:394348388-394367944 GCF_002162155.2 Triticum dicoccoides
GGGGGGGAATCCTACTCCCGATGGGAGTACGACTCCCGAGGGCGCGCCATAGTTGAGGGCCGGCCCTCTCCCTCCTCCACTCCTTTATATATGGGGGAGGGGGGCACCCCATAGACACACAAGTTGATCTGTTGATCTCTCCCAGCCGTGTGCGGTGCCCCCCTACACCATATTTCACCTCTGTCATATCGTAGCGGTGCTTAGGCGAAGCCCTGCGTCGGTAGCAACATCATCACCGTCATCACACCGTCGTGCTGACGAAATTCTCCCGTGAAGCTCTGCTGTATCGGAGTTCGTGGGACGTCATCGAGCTGAACGTGTGCTGAACTCGGAGGTACCATACGTTCGATACTTGGATCGGTCGGATCGTGAAGACGTACGACTACATTAACCGTGTTGTGCTAACGCTTCCGCTTTCGGTCTATGAGGGTACGTGGACTCACTCTCCCCACTCGTTGCTATGCATCACCATGATCTTGCGTGTGCGTAGGATTTTTTTTTGAAATTACTACGTTCCCAACAGTGGCATCCTAGCCAGGATTATGCGTAGATGTTATATGCACGAGTTGAACACAAGTGAGTTGTGGGCGATACAAGTCATACTGCTTACCAGCATGTCATACTTTGGTTCGGCAGTATTGTTGGATGAAGCGGCCCGGACCGACATTACACGTACGCTTACGCGAGACTGGTTCTACCGATGTGCTTTGCACATAGGTGGCTGGCGGGTGTCAGTTTCTCTAACTTTAGTTGAACCGAGTGTAGCTACGCCCGGTCCTTGAGAAGGTTAAAACAACACTGACTTGACGAAATATGTTGCGGTTTTGATGCGTAGGTAAGAACGGTTCTTGCTCAGCCCATAGCAGCCACGTAAAACTTGCAACAACAAAGTAGAGGACGTCTAAATTGTTTTTGCAGGGCATGTTGTGATGTGATATGGTCAAGACATGATGCTAAATTTTATTGTATGAGATGATCATGTTTTGTAACAGAGTAATCGGCAACTGGCAGGAGCCATATGGTTGTCGCTTTATTGTATGCAATGCAATCACCCTGTAATTGCTTTACTTTATCACTAAGTGGTAGCGATAGTCGTAGAAGCAATAGTTGGTGAGACGACAATGATGCTACGATGGAGATCAAGGTGTCGCGCCAGTGACGATGGTGATCATGACGGTGCTTTGGAGATGGAGATCAAAGGCACAAGATGATGATGGACATATCATATCACTTATATTGATTGCATGTGATGTTTATCTTTTATGCATCTTATTTTGCTTTGATTGACGGTAGCATTATAAGATGATCTCTCACTAAATTTCAAGGTATAAGTGTTCTCCTTGAGTATGCACCATTGCGAAAGTTCTTCGTGCCGAGACACCACGTGATGATCGGGTGTGATAAGCTCTACGTTCAAATACAACGGGTGTAAGACAGTTTTGCACACGCAGAATACTCGGGTTAAACTTGATGAGCCTAGCATATGCAGATATGGCCTCGGAACACTGGAGACTGAAAGGTCGAGCGTGAATCATATAGTAGATATGATGAACATAGTGAGGTTCACCATTGAAAACTACTCCATCTCACGTGATGATCGGACATGGTTTAGTTGATTTGGATCACGTGATCACTTAGATGATTAGAGGGATGTCTATCTAAGTGGGAGTTCTTAAGTAATATGATTAATTGAACCTTAATTTATCATGAACTTAGTCCTGATAGTATTTTGCAAATAATGTTGTAGATCAATAGCTCGTGTTGTTGCTTCCCTATGTTTTTATGTGTTCCTAGAGAAAACTAAGTTGAAAAATGATAGTAGCAATGATGCGGATTGGGTCCGTGATCTGAGATTTATCCTCATTGCTGCACGGAAGAATTATGTCCTTGATGCACTGCTAGGTGACAGACCTATTGCAGGAGCAGATGCAGACGTTATGAACGTTTGGCTAGCTCAATATGATGACTACTTGATAGTTTAGTGCACCATGCTTAACGACTTAGAATCGGGACTTCAAAGACGTTTTGAACGTCATGGACCATATGAGATGTTCCAGGAGTTGAAGTTAATATTTCAAGCAAATACCAAAATTGAGAGATATGAAGTCTCCAACAATTTCTATAGCTAAAAAATGGAGGAGAATAGCTCAAGCAGTGAGCATGTGCTTAGATTGTCTGGCTACTACAATCGCTTGAATCAAGTGGGAGTTAATCTTCCAGATAAAATAGTGATTGACAGAGTTCTCTAGTCACCATCACCAAGTTAGAAGAACTTCGTGATGAACTATAGTATGCAAGGGATGACGAAAACGATTCCCGAGCTTTTCATGATGATGAAATCGATGAAGGTAGAAATCAAGAAAGAGCATCAAGCGTTGATGATTAACAAGACCACTAGTTTCAAGAAAAGGGCAAAGGGATAGAAAGGGAACTTCATGTTGAATGGCAAGCAAGTTGTCACTTCCGTGAAGAAGCCCAAAGCTAGACTAAAGCCTAAAACTGAGTGCTTCTACTGCAAAGGAAATGGTCACTGGAAGCGGAAATGCCCTGAATATTTGGTGGATAAGAAGGATGGCAAAGTAAACAAGGGTATATTTGATATACAAGTTATTGATATGTACCTTACTAGTGTTTATAGTAGCCCCTGGGCATTTGATACTTGTTCGGTTGCTAAAAATTAGTAACTCGAAACAGGAGTTACAGAATAAACAGAGACTAGTTAAGGGTGAAGTGATGATGTATGTTGGAAGTGGTTCCAAGATTGATATGATCATCATCGCACACTCCCTATACTTTCGGGATTAGTGTTAAACCTAAATAAATGTTATTTGGCGTTTGCATTGAGCATGAATATGATTTGATCATGTTTATAGCAATACGGTTATTCATTTAAAGTCAGAGAATACTTGTTGTTCTGTTTACATGAATAAAGCCTTCGATGGTCATACACCCAATGAAAATAGTTTGTTGGATCTCGATCGTAGTGATACACATATTCATAATATTGATGCCAAAAGATGCAAAGTTGATAATGATAGTGTAACTTATTTGTGGCACTGCCGTTTAGGTCATATTGGTGTAAAGCGCATGAAGAAACTCCATGTTGATGGGATTTTGGAATCACTTGATTATGAATCACTTGATGCTTGAGAACCATGCCTTATGGGCAAGATGACTAAAGACTCCGTTCTCCGGAACGATGGAGCGAGTAACTGACTTATTGGAAATAATACATGCTGATGTATGCGATCCGATGAGTGTTGAGGCTCGCGGTGGGTATCATTATTTTCTGACCTTCACAGATGATTTGAGCAGATATGGGCATATCTACTTGATGAAACATAAGTCTGAAACATTTGAAAAGTTCAAAGAATTTCCGAGTGAAGTGTAAAATCATCATAACAAGAAAATAAAGTTTCTACGATCTGATCGTGGAGACGAATATTTGAGTTACGAGTTTGGTCTTCATTTGAAACAATGTGAAATAGTTTCGCAACTCACACCACCTGGAACACCACAATGTAATGGTGTGTCCGAACGTCGTAATCGTACTTTACTAGATATGGTGCGATCTATGATGTCTCTTACCGATTTACCACTATCGTTTTGGGGTTATGCATTAGAGACAGCTGCATTCACGTTAGAAAGGGCACCATCTAATTCCATTGAGACGACACCGTATGAACTGTGGTTTAGCAAGAAACCTAAGCTGTCGTTTCTTAAGTTTGGGATTGCAGTGCTTATGTGAAAAAGTTTCATCCTGATAAGCTCAAACCCAAATCGGAGAAATGTGTCTTCATAGGATACCCAAAGGAGACAGTTGGGTACACCTTCTATCACAGATCTGAAGGCAAGACATTCGTTGCTTAGAGTGGATCCTTTCTAGAGAAAGAGTTTCTCTCGAAAGAAGTGAGTGGGAGGAAAGTAGAGCTTGATAAGGTAATTGTACCTTCTCCAAAATTGGAAAGTAGTTCATCACAGAATCAGTTCCAGTGATTCCTACACCAATTAGTGAGGAAGCTAATGATGATGATCATGAAACTTCAGATCAAGTTACTACCAAACCTCGTAGGTCAATCAGAGTAAGATCCGCACTAGAGTGGTACGATAATCCTATTCTGGAGGTCATGTTACTTGACCATGACGAACCTACGAACTATGAGGAAGCGATGATGAGCCCATATTCTGAAAATGGCTTGAGGCCATGAAATCTGAGATGGGATCCATGTATGATAACAAAGTGTAGACTTTGGTTGGCTTGCCCGATGATCGGCAAGCCATCGAGAATAAATTGATCTTCAAGAGGAAGACAGACGCTGATAGTAGTGTTACTATCTACAAAGCTCGACTTGTCGCAAAAAGTTTTTTGACAAGTTCAAGGTGTTGAATAAGATGAGATTTTCTCACTCGTATCGATGCTTAAGTCTGTCCGAATCATGTTAGCAATTGCCACATTTTATGAAATCTGGCAAATGGATGTCAAAACTGCATTTCTTAATGGATTTATTAAAGAAGATTTGTATATGATGCAACCAGAAGGTTTTGTCAATCCTAAAGGTGCTAACAAAGTGTGCAAGCTCCAACGATCCATTTATGGACTGGTGCAAGCCTCTCGGAGTTGGAATATACACTTTTATGAGTTGATCAAAGCATATGGTTTTATGAGTTGATCAAAGCATATGGTTTTGGAGAAGCCTGTATTTACAAGAAAGTGAGTGGGAGCTCTGTAGCATTTCTATTATTATATGTGGATGACATATTGTTGATTGGAAATGATATAGAATTTCTGGATAGCATAAAGGGATACTTGAATAAGAGTTTTTCAATGAAAGACCTCGGTAAAGCTGCTTACATATTGAGCATCAAGATCTATAGAGATAGATCAAGACGCTTGATAAGTTTTTACAATGAGTACATACCTTGACAAGATTTTGAAGTAGTTCAAAATGGAACAGTCAAATAAAGAGTTCTTGCCTGTGTTGCAAAGGTGTGAAATTGAGTAAGACTCAAATCCCGACCATGGCAGAAAATAGAAAGAGAATGAACGTCATTCCCTATGCCTCAGTCATATGTTCTATAAAGTATGCCATGTTGTGTACCAAATATATTGTATACCCTACGCTGAGTTTGGCAAGGGAATACAATAGTGATCTAGGAGTAGATCACTAGACATTGGTCAAAATTATCCTTAGTGGAATAAGGATATGTTTCTCGATTATGGAGGTGACAAAAGATTCATTATAAAGGGTTACGTCGATGCAAGTTTTGACACTGATCCAGATGACTCTAAGTCTCAATCTGGATACATATTGAAAGTGGGAGCAATTAGCTAGAGTAGCTCCGCGCAGAGCATTGTTGACATGGAAATTTGCAAAATACATACAGATCTGGATTTGGCAGACCCATTGACTAAACTTCTCTCACAAGCAAAACATGATCACACCTTAGTACTCTTTGGGTGTTAATCGCATAGCGATGTGAACTAGATTATTGACTCTAGTAAACCCTTTGGGTGTTGGTCACATGACGATGTGAACTATGGGTGTTAATCACATACAGATGTGAACTATTGATGTTGAATCACATGGCCATGTGAACTAGATTACTGACTCTAGTGCAAGTGGGAGACTAAAGGAAATATGCCCTAGAGGCAATAATAAAGTTGTTATTTATATTTCCTTATATCATGATAAATGTTTATTATTCATGCTAGAATTGTATTAACCGGAAACTTAGTACATGTGTGAATACATAGACAAACAAAGTGTCACTAGTATGCCTCTACTTGACTAGCTCATTGAATCAAAGATGGTTAAGTTTCCTAGCCATAGACATGAGTTTTCATTTGATTAACGGGATCACATCATTAGAGAATGATGTGATTGACTTGACCCATTCCGTTAGCTTAGCACTTGATCATTTAGTATGTTGCTATTTCTTTCTTAATGACTTATACATGTTCCTATGACTATGAGATTATGCAACTCCCGAATACCGGAGGAGCACCTTGTGTGCTACCAAACGTCAGAACGTAACTGGGTGATTATAACGATGCTCTACAGGTGTCTCCGATGGTGTTTGTTGGGTTGGCATAGATCGAGATTATGATTTGTCACTCCGATTCTCGGAGAGGTATCTCTGGGCCCTCTCGGTAATGCACATCACTATAAGCCTTGCAAGCATTGTAACTAATGAGTTAGTTGCGGGATGATGTATCACGGAACGAGTAAAGAGACTTGTCGGTAACGAGATTGAACTAGGTATTGAGATGTCGACGATCGAATCTCGAGCAAGTAACATACCGATGACAAAGGGAACAACGTATGTTGTTATGCGGTTTGACCAATAAAGATCTTCGTAGAATATGTAGGAGCCAATATGAGCATCCATGTTCCGCTATTGGTTATTGACCGGAGATATGTCTCGGTCATGTCTACATAGTTCTCGAACCTGTAGGGTCCGCACGCTTAACGTTCGGTGACGATTTGTATTATGAGTTTAAGTGTCTTGATGTACCGAAGGTAGTTCGGAGTCCCATATGAGATCGGGGACATGACGAGGAGTCTCGAAATGGTCGAGACGTAAAAATCTATATATTGGATGACTATATTCGGACATCGGAAAGGTTCCGAGTGATTCGGGTATTTATCGGAGTACGGGAGAGTTACAGGAATTCGCCGGGGAGTATATGGGCCTTATTGGGCTTTAGGGGAAAGAGAGAGGGGAGGCTGCACGCCCTCCAAGCCCTAGTCCGAATTGGACTAGGGGGAGGGGCGGCGCCCCCTGCTTCCTGCTCTTCTCTCTTCCCTTTCCTTGACTCCTACTCCTACTACATGGAAGGGGGGGAATCCTACTCCCGGTGGGAGTAGCACTCCTTTATATACGGGGGAGGGGGCACCCCATAGATACACAAGTTGATCTGTCGATCTCTCCCGGCCGTGTGCGGTGCTCCCCTCCACCATATTTCACCTCGGTCATATCGTAGCGGTGCTTAGGCGAAGCCTGCGTCGGTAGCAACATCATCACCGTCATCATGCCGTCGTGCTGACGAAACTCTCCCGTGAAGCTATGCTTGATCGTAGTTCGCGGGATGTCATTGAGATGAACGTGTGCTGAACTCGGAGGTGCCGTATGTTCGGTACTTGGATCGGTCGGATCGTGAAGACGTACGACTACATCAACCGCGTTGTGCTAACGCTCCCGCTTTCGGTCTACGAGGGTACGTGGACTCACTCTCCCCGCTCGTTTCTATGCATCACCATGATCTAGCATGTGCGTAGGAATTTTTTTGAAATTACTATGTTCCCAACAATACCCTCTGATACTACTCATAGATTCATCAAAATAAGCAAACAACACACGAAAAACAGAATCTGTCAAAAACGGAACAGTCTGTAGTAATCTGACTTGTTCGAATACTTCTAGAACTCCAAAAATTCTGAAATAAATTGGCGGACGTGAGGAATTTGTCTATTAATCATCTTAAAAAAGAATCAACCTAAAATCATTCTCCAGTAAAAAATGGTAGCTAATATCGTGAGCGCAAAAGTTTCTGTTTTTTACAGCAAGATCACAAAGACTTCACCCAAGTCTTCCCAAAGGTTCTACTTGGCACAAACACTAATTAAAACATAAAACCACATCTAAACAGAAGCTAGATGAATTATTTATTACAAAACAGGAGCAAGAAGCAAAGCACAAAAATAAAATTGGGTTGCCTCCCAACAAGTGCTATCGTTTAACGCCCTTAGGTAGGCATTGATAATTTTGATGATGCTCACATGAAAGACAAGAATTGAAGCACAAAGAGAGCATCATATAGCATATGAAAAATACATCTAAGTCTAACATACTTCCTATGCATAGGCATCTTATAGGCAAATAAATTATCAAGACAAGCAAAAACTAGCATATGCAAGAAAGAAGTGAGAAACAATAACAGTCTCAACATAACGAGAGGTAATTTAGTAACATGAAAATTTCTACAACCATATTTTCCTCTCTCATAATAATTACATGTGGGATCATATTCAAATTCAACAATATAGCTCTCACATAAAATTTTCTCCACATGATCCACATGCATGCAAAGTTGACACTCTTCCAAAATAGTGGGAATATCATTAACTAAAGTCATGACCTCTCCAAACCCACTTTTATCAAAAACTTTATAAGATTGAACATTATCCACATATGTGGGATCCAAAGTTGACACTCTTCCAAACCCACTTTCAGTATTATTGCAAAAATTATTATCAATCTCATAATCATTATGGGGCTTAAATAAATTTTCAAGATTGTAAGAAGAATCACCCCGATCATGATCATTGCAACAAGTAGAGGACAAAGCAAAACTAGCATCCCCAAGCTTGGGGTTTTGCATATCCTTAGCACAATTGACATTAATAGAATTTATAATAACATCATTGCAATCATGCTTTTCATTCAAAGATTTACCATGAATCACTTCATAAAGTACTTCATCACAATTTTCAGATTCACTGATTTCAAGCAAAGCCTCATAAAGATAATCTAGTGCACACAACTCACTAGCAATTGGTTCATCATAATTGGATCTTTTAAAAAGATTAGAAATAGGATGAGGATCCATAACAATAGATTTTTAGCAAGCAAAGATGCAAACAAATAGAAGGCACATGGTAATACGAGCAAACAAAAGGACGAACGGAAGAGGGACAAAGAAAAGGCAAAGGTTTTCGAAAATCATTTTAGAAGTGGGGGAGAGGGAAACGAGAGGCGAATGGAAAATAATGTAATGCGAGGGAGAAGAGTTTATGATGGGTACTTGGTATGTCTTGACTTGGTGTAGATCTCCCCGGCAACGGTGCCAGAAATCCTTCTTGCTACCTCTTGGGCATGCGTTAGTTTTCCCTTGAAGAGGAAAGGATGATGCAACAAAGTAGCGTAAGTATTTCCCTCAGTTTTGAGAACCAAGGTATCAATCCAGTAGGAGACAACACACAAGTCACCTAGTACCCGCACAAACAATCAAGAACCTTTCAACCAACGTGATAAAGGGGTTGTCAATCCCTTCACGGTCAC
Source organism: Triticum dicoccoides (assembly GCF_002162155.2). Taxonomy (NCBI): domain Eukaryota; kingdom Viridiplantae; phylum Streptophyta; class Magnoliopsida; order Poales; family Poaceae; genus Triticum; species Triticum dicoccoides. The sequence continues at coordinate 394,357,452 of NC_041389.1, forward strand.
TCGCAAAAGTGAGATCTAATAAATATAGTAAGGTAAATATTTTTGGTATTTTTGTTGTATAGATTGGAAAGTAAAGATTACAAAATATAGTAAACAAGATGCGATGGAAATAAAGGAAATGCAATATAATAAGAAAGAGACCAGGGGCCATAGGTTTCACTAGTGGCTTCTCTCAAGATAGCATGTATTACGGTGGGTGAACAAATTACTGCCGAGCAATTGATAGAAAAGCGCATAGTTATGAAGATATCTAAGGCAATGATCATGAATATAGGCATCACGTCCATGTCAAGTAGACCGAAATGATTCTGCATCTACTACTATTACTCCACACATCAACCGCTATCCAGCTTGCATCTAGAGTATTAAGTTCATAAGAACAGAGTAACGCATTAAGCAAGATGACATGATGTAGAGGGATAAACTCAAGCTATATGATATAAACCCCATCTTTTTATCCTCGATGGCAAGAATACAATACATGCCTTGTTGCCCCTACTGTCACTGGGAAAGGACACCGAAAGATTGAACCCAAAGCTAAGCACTTCTCCCATTGCAAGAAAGATCAATCTAGTTGGCCAAACTAAACCGATAATTCGAAGAGACTTGCAAAAATATCAAATCTTGCATATAAGAATTCAGAGAAGAACCAAATAATATTCATAGATAATCTTGTTCATAAATCCACAATTCATCAGATCTCGGCAAACACACCGCAAAAGAGTATTACATCGAATAGATCTCCAAGAACATCGAGGAGAACTTTGTATTGAGAATCAAAGAGAGAGAGGAAGCCATCTAGCTAATAACTACGGACCCGAAGGTCTGTGGTAAACTACTCACGCTTCATCGGAGAGGCAATGGTCTTGATGTAGAAGCCCTCCGTGATTGATTCCCCCTCCGGCAGATCGCCGGAAAATTCCCCAAGATGGTATCTCACGGGTACAGAAGGTTGCGATGGTGGGAAAGTGGTTTCGTGGTTCCCTCTGATCGATCTAGGGTATAAGAGTATATATAGGCGAAAGAAGTACGTCGGTGGAGCTACGAGGGGCCCATGAGGGTGGGGGGCGTGCCTACCCCCTGGACACGCCCTCCTGCCTCGTGGCCACCTCGTGGTGTTCCAGACTTCGACTCTAAGTCTTCTGGATTGCTTTCGGTCCAAGAAAGATCATCGCGAAGGTTTCATTCTGTTTGGACTCCGTTTGGTATTCCTTCTCTGCGAAACTCTAAAATAGGAAAAAAACAAAAAATGGCACTGGACCTCCAGTTAATAGGTTAGTCCTAAAAATAATATAAAAGAGTATATTAAAGCCCATTAAACATCCAAAACAGATAATATAATAGCATGGAACAATCAAAAATTATAGATACATTGGAGACGTATCACCTTGGCAACATCGGATCGTCTAGAGGAATGCTTCGGGCAGGTAGCTTCCGCAGAGGGTGCCCCATAATCGCCCCCACCAACCTCCAGGTTCTTCGTAGTCGCCGACATCTCGTTGCCTTTTTCATGCGCGGACAACTTCTACATCTCCCTGACGAGCTGATTTGATGGCAGTGGCGCAGCTGAAGGAAATATGCCCTAGAGGCAATAATAAAGTTGTTATTTATATTTCCTTATATCATGATAAATGTTTATTATTCATGCTAGAATTTTATTAACCGGAAACTTAGTACATGTGTGAATACATACAATACTGCAGGATGCTGCTAACGCGACACTACGATCAGAGACCCTTTGAGAAACTGTGTGCGATGCAATGATCACAGACGGTGGTGTAGGAAAACCGTTAGAAATGTATAAAATGTTTGCAATGACGGATGCATCAAACACGGTCCAGGTTTTAGTTGCGTGTGCGATGAAGGGCATACAGTTCAATTCAATTAACTGTTTGTGATGAGGAGGAACAAAAAAACGGGCAGTCAGATGAAGGTGTGTGCGATGTACAACATACGGCTCACTCGGATGAACTGTTTGTGATTAGGCAACACAAAAGAAATGGACAGCCCGATCAAGGTGTTTGCGATGTAGAGCATACGGTTCACTCGGATGAACTGTTTGTGATTAGGCAAGAGAACAAAAAGGTTCAATATAACAAGATGTGTGTGATACGCGGCAAATAGGTCTGTAATTAGAAATATGTGTGAAGACCGATAATAACGCAGACGATTGCTTCTAATAAGACGTATGTGATATGCTATGTCTACACAACATCTATTGGTCATTGTGGAACGGGCGGTCATCCAGATACGCCATAAGGATGCGAAGAGGCATTCCTATCAGCAAGGACTAGCTGTTTCACCAGTAGCTCATGTAAGAAAACTATCAAGTTCAGTGTTCTCAGGCTGGAGCAGCCATCGAATGGGTGACTGGATGGGAAGTTGTGTCAATGTTAAATTAGGTGATGGGATGGGTCATTTCGGTCAAATGACCGAAATGCCCCATTCCCTCAGCTAATTTAACCTCGAGGTCCTTGTTTTCTTTAACACATGTTAAAGAAGGTCTACCGCATTACTTTTTGACAATGTGCGATACGTGGCATACTATTGATCCACCCGACCTATTTGTGATGGAATAGGCCGTGTGTGTTGTGGGAAAACGCTTGCTAGTATTCAACCGTTTGGGATTGATGAATTCATCACCGACGGGATCCCTAGTGTGGTCCGTGTTCATCTGATCATCATCTACTCCTTGTGCTTGCTCGATGCTAAGTTTCCATTAATTGATGGCATGTATGGACACGCCACCGTTTCCCGCCATTTCCTCACCTGTTTCCCGCCACCCTGCTATATTGCGCATACGGGGGGCGCGACGCACGGAGGCGACAAGCGCAACCTGTAGTACATCCACCTTTTCCAAGCATGTCAACCCACCAAAGCGCCGCCTCTGCCATCAACCTCATCGACGAGGAAAACAAGCAGGCGCCACGGACCATCGAGGCCGAGGCGCTCCTCGACAATGCGATGGACGACGCTGTGATGCGCATCATCTCTAGGGTTGAGCAGACCTTTGGCGCATGGCGCTTGAGCATCACTGATCAAGATAGGCATGTCAGCACCAATAGGCTGCAGCTCGCCGCGCAACATGATTGATGGCACGCCGCAGAGCAAGCTAGGCGCGTCCGCGCCGATAGGCTGCGGCTCACCGCACGGCGAAACCATTGGAGCGCCGTAGAGCAAGAGGCGCAGCGCGCCGCATAGCAAGAGCGGATCCATCGGCCCTTGCCTGCTGTCGACACGACATCGCACCTGGGTACACGTCCCGTTAGTACCCCCATTTCTCACCAGGAGTGGGCAGAGGCCCTCAGCGCCGTACTTGCACCAGATGCCGGCCACGCCGTACTTGCACCAGACGCCCGCCGCGCCATTCGCATGGGTGCCGCCGTTTGCCTTGTCCGCGGCCCGCTGGATGCCAACGCGCTGGTCCGTAGGCTCGACCGCCTCCTTGGCCCAGGTGTCCACCTGGGCGCAGTAGAGGAACATGGCCGTCACCTCCTCGAGCTGGTGATCTCCGATGAAATAGCCAACTTGGAGCTTGAGATCGCGCTCCAGATGTACCGTGAGCGTGTCGACCGCTTGGACAAACGCCTACACGAGTTTAAGCAGAGCCAAGAGCTACCCTAGGCAAGGGCTGCTGGTCATGGTCTCATGGACGCATTTTATTTTGAAAAGTTGTTTCGACGTGGATAGCTTTGTATTCACAACAATCATAGTATTGCTCTGTTTCAATGTGTGTACTCTGTTTTCCATTCTTATATGTTCTGTTTCAATGTGTGTATATACTCTTTCCATTTTGTATATGCGGATGATAACAGCTAGATTCAAATTAGTATACAAAAACAGATAGAAAATGGAATTCATTATATATATATATATAATATCATCACATATACGTGATGATACTTAACTACAAGGTACAATGGATAAAATTGAAAACGAACAATATTAAAACTAATAATCCCTCCTGGGGCCAGTATTTCGGCAGCCCCTCGCCAGCAGCTCCCTGGTGCGCGGCATCTTCCCAGTGCGGAGGCAGTACTCCGACTCCTCCACCTCGCAGCGCTTGACGTACCGATCTGCCTCTTGCTGGCGGATGCACACGGCCGATCTTGCCATTTCGTTGGGCGCCCACCGGAGCTCCTCGTCGGTGGCACGCTGGAGCTTATCGGCCCACCTCCATGCAGCGACGAGGCGCCCAGCGCCTATGACCTTCCTCGCGAAGTACCCGTCTTCGTACACCTCCTCGGCATGACGACGCGCCCGCCCCCAAAGTTCCGCCGCCTCCTTTTTCCAGGCGGCATCACGGGCTTCACAGGCCACCTGGTACTTGGCTTCCTTCTCCGCCATCTCCTTGTTGAATGCCACTTGCCTGGCTTTCTCAACAGGCGGCAGCGACTTCCACAAACAAAGATTGTACTGGCCCCAAACCCAATCCAAAGTTGAGAGGTCCGGCGCAACCTCGTCAGGCGGCGCGTAGGGGTCCTTGTCCCTGCTAATCGAGTGAGCGTCCTCGGGGGGCGGCAACTCCTTGTCGGCGCGTGGGCAGACCGACGGTGCCATGGCAGAGATTTGAGAGAGAGAGAGAGAGGCGAGCGAGGGGAGGATGTAGATGAGAATGCAGGCGGGACGACGTGAGCAAGGTAGTATTTATTGGTGGACGGAATCTAGATCGACGGGGACAGTACACACGCCGGTCGCCGGAATTTACGAGTACTGTAGTTTGAATTACACACAATTCCCACAACAAATCCGTGTTTGAACATAATAGCTGACGATTTCCAATACAGAACCGTGTCTGATTAATGATCCCCGCCAATCACCTACCAAACCTCGAGCTGCGAGATAGAGTGCCAATCGTGTGGGGGCCAGTTGTCTTGCCAGATCTTTACATTTTCTTTTTTGAACACTAGATATTTACATCGTCTGATGATTTTTTAACTCGCACACAAGTACACAAAAATATGATTTTCAAACCGTTTTGGTTAGGTGTTGCATGTAGTTGTAGTTCAAATTTGAATTATGCTCATTAAATGGTTAGAAAATCACTTAAATGTCTTTAAAAGGTCAAATGACTCCTGAAAATTTCCAAATTTTCACATGACAGTTGTATTAGTGCATGTTAAACGTAGGAAAATATTTGAAGGCCGTAAGAGGAAGCTATCTCCCGCCCGTCAGCAAACATGCATTGTGCCCTTTCGGAACCACGAACCTTCTAGTGAGTTGCTCCCGTTTGTGAGGGGTGTGTGTCCAAACTTTCTTCAAACAGGCCAATTTTTTTACCACATCATCTTGGTGGCATGAAATTAAATCAAGCAAGGTTTCATGTTTTTTGGTCATTTTTATATTTTTTTGAACTAAATTCCATGTCACTCCATGCATATGTATGCATGTGTCCATGTCGCGAGACCAATATGTTTGAAAATTCCTTCTAATTTACTGCACATGAAATTAACTCGCACATAAGCACACATATATGATTTTTCAAACCGTTTTGGTTAGGCGTTGCATGTAGATGTAGTTCAAATTTGAATTACGGTCATTAAATGGTTAGAAATCACTTAAATGTGTTTAGAAGGTCAAATGACCCCTGGAATTTACCAATTTTTCACATGACAGTTGTATTAGTGCATGTTAAACATAGGAAAAAAAAATTTGAAGGCCGTAAGAGGAAGGTATCTCCCATTTGTCATCAAACATGCATTGTTCCCTCTCGGAACCACGAACCTTCTAGCGAGTTGCTCCGGTTTGTGAGGGGCGTGTGTCCAAACGTTCGTCACACATGCCAATTTCTTTACCACATCATCTTGGTGGCATGACATTACATCAACCAAGGTTTCATGTGTTTCTGATCATTTTTATAATTTTTTTGAATTAAAATGCCATGTCACTCCATGCATACGTATGCATGTGTCCATGTCGTGAGACCAATATGTTTGAAAATTCCTTCTAATTTACTGCACATGGAATTAACTCGCACATAAGCACAGATATATGATTTTTCAAACCGTTTTGGTTAGGCATTGCATGTAGATGTAGTTCAAATTTGAATTACGGTCATTAAATGGTTAGAAAATCACTTAAATGTCTTTGAAAGGTCAAATGACCCCTAGAATTTTCCAAAATTTCACATTATAGTTGTAGTAGTGCACGTTAGACGTTGAAAAAAAGTTCAAGGCCATAAGAGGAAGCTATCTCCCGTTGGTCATCAAACATGCATTATTCCCTCTCGGAATCACGAACCTTCTAGCGAGTTGCTCCGGTTTGTGAGAGGTGTGTGTCCAAACTTTCGTCAAACATGCCAATTTCTTTACCACATCATCTTGGTGGCATGACATTAAATCAAGCAAGGTTCATGTTTTTCTGCTCATTTTTTAATTTTTTGGAATTAAAATGCCATGGCATGCACTCCATGCATGTGCCCATGCCTTGACACCGATATGTTTGAAAATTCCTTTGCATTTACTGCACATGGAATTAACACGCACACAAGTACACAAAAATATGATTTTTCAAACCATTATGGTTAGGCGTTGCATGTAGATGTAGTTAAAATTTGAATTACGGTCATTAAATAGTTAGAAAATCACTTAAATGTCTTTAAAAGGTCAAATGACCCCTGAAATTTAACAAATTTTCACATGACAGTTGTATTAGTGCACGTTAAACGTAGGAAAACATTTGAAGGCCGTAAGAGGAAGCTATCTCCCGTTCGTCATCAATAATGCATTGTTCCCTCTCGGAACCACGAACCTTCTAGCGAGTTGCTCTGGTTTGTGAGGGGTGTGTGTCCAAACTTTCGTCAAACATGCCAATTTCTTTACCACATCACCTTGGTGGCATGACATTACATCAACCAAGGTTTCATGTGTTTCTAATTTTTTTTTGGAATTAAAATGCCATGCCACTCCATGCTTACGTATTCATGCATATGTGTCCATGTCGTGACACAAATATGTTTGAAAAATTCCTTCTAATTTACTGCACATGGAATTAACTCTCACACAAGAACACAAATATGATTTTTCAAACCGTTTCGGTTACGCGTTGCATGTAGATGTAGTTCAAATTTGAATTACGGTCATTAAATGGTTAGAAAATCACTTAAATGTCTTTAAAAGGTCAAATGAACCCTAGAATTTTCAAAAATTTCACATTACAATTGTATTAATGCATGTTAGACGTAGAAAAAATTTGAAGGCTGTAAGAAGAAGCTATCTCCCATTCGTCATCAAACATGCATTGTTCCCTCTCGGAATCACGAGCCTTCTAGTGAGTTGCTCCGGTTTGTGATGGGTGTGTGTCCAAACTTTGGTCAAACATGCCAATTTTTTTTACCACATCATCTTGGCGGCATGACATTACATCAACCAAGGTTTCGTTTGTTATTTTTTTTAATTTTTTGGAATTAAAATGCCATGTCACTCCCTGCTTAATTGTGTCATAGCCGTTAGACCAATATGTTTGAAAATTCCTTCCAATTTACTGCACATAGAATTAAATCGCACACAAGTACACGAAATATGAGTTTTCAAACCGTTATGGTTAGCTATTGCATGTATATGTAGTTCAAATTTCAATTACGGTTATTAAATGGCTAGAAAATCACTTAAATGTCTTAGAATGTCAAATGACCCCTAAATTTTTCTAAAATTTGACATGACAGTTGTATTAGTAATACAAAATTTCTCGTTCATTTAAAACACCATCTGTTGGCACTTTATTCCAAATTCGTCTTCCACAGCTAATAAAACATATCTACAACATCACACACAGTTGTTTTCTAGGAACCGTTTGCGATGAAAATATCTGGGTCTATTTAAGTCTCCCTCCTTAAGCTTCGCCGGCTCATATGCTCTAGTGTCGGCAACCCCCGAATCCACGAATCCTGATCCCCATTCCTGCACCCCCTTCTTGCAAAGATGACACCGTTGAAACGCTTCATGAAGGCCCATACGATGGCCGCGTCCCCCCCCCCCCAGCACCGCCGCCTGCGTCGAGAGCGCGACCGCCTACGCCGAGAGTGTCATCGCATCCGCATTGCATGGCCGCTTCTGCCGAGAGGGCGTCTGCGGCAGCCGACATGGCAGCTACAGCAGCCGAGATGGCTGCAGCTGCTGTTGTGACAACGGCTGCAAACACCGAGAGTGCTCGAGCTGCCGTCCGTGCCGCTGATGTTGCCCTGGCCCGGGTCTAGGCCATCCACGCCAAGATCGAGGATGCACACGCCAAGATATTCCAGGCCACCTTGGACTCCAGCATGCAACCCACGTCCGAAAAGGCGGCGGCGGCCATGGAGCACCTGCTTCCTCATGAGGTCGCCGAGCGGGAGCTGGAGATGTAGGAGGCGGCGGAGATCGAGGAGCACCGGGAGGAGGAGTTGCGCGTGGCCGAGGTCGAGGTAGAGAAGAGTCTGTCCATCGAGGAATCGGTAGTGGAGTACAAACTCGAGCTCTGGCGCAGCCACTACTATGAGTACTACAACCTTGAGGGCGGTGCCGAGGACGAGGATGAGGACGAGGACGGGTCGACTTCAGCAGGGGGGACGCGGAGTCCACCAACGGCGGCATGTCGCTAGGACAAGTCATCAACATCTCATCTCACACCGGCGATGCATAGGCCGGCGCGGCGGTGGATCTTTAATTATGCGTACTTAGGCTTTGTTTTTAATGCTAGTCTTTTGTTAGAGCTATGTTTAGGTCAACTGGCTCTATGTAGTTACTAAAATTGCTCGATTCAGTAAGTGTGGTCTGTCTGCTATACGCTCTTTTGTGTGCCCAAATTAGCAAGTAATGTGAAATTATGCAATGACATACCCGGGAAAATTTCCACCAAAATTTGAATTATCAAACTCATCCCATGCGCGTAAAGCAGAAGAATCATTTGCGATGCACACAATCGTTCAAAGTGAATGGTCAGGCGGCACCGCGCGCAATGTTTCCCTCCACATTTCCAAAATTTTGGCCTACTGCTAAAATATCTACCCCCGCCCCCCTTCCACCCTTCCCCACCCCCTTTTCTCCCTGAACACAAGTCACATTTCCCTTGTTTCCTCCTTCCTTCCTTCCTTGCTAAGCTATAGCCGCTTCCTTGCTCTCGCCGTCTCGCATCCTGCCGCCGGGGTCGCCATGGTCTTCTTCAATGACATCTCCAGTGGTTCCTCCTCCGGCGACTACTACTTCACCACCCGGGTATGCCTCTCTTCTCTCTCTCTCTCGGGCTATGACTTGGAATGAAGGATTTGTACCCGGAGGTTGATTTGAGTCATTTCTTCCTCTTGTAGCTCCCTAAGACCATCAGTGGCAACGAATGGAGCGGGGTGGCTAAAGATCTATCTGCTCGTTGTCACCATCAATCTCCATGCGTGAAGCTACTTGCGTTTGACTCTGTGGACACTGGGAGGAAGTTTCTGGCATGTGCAGAGAAGGTTAGACCCTCTTCCGTTGCTACAAATCATTTGTTAGATGTGATTCATACACTGTCATGGTCCCAACCCATTCATACCATGATACATCTCCGTCGTATCTATAATTTTTTATTGTTCCATGCCAATATTATACAACTTTCATATACTTTTGGCAACTTTTTATACTATTTTTGTGACTAACATATTGATCCAGTGCCCAGTGCCAGTTCTTGTTTGTTGCATGTTTTTTGTGTGGTGAAGATGGAGTATAGTCAGACCATCTGATTTTGTAGGGATAACTTTCTTTGGCCATGTTATTTTGAAAAGACATGATTGCTTTATTAGTTATCACTTTCATACAGACTATTGCTTTGAATCACTCGTGTCTTAATATTCATGCCATGATTAGATTACATGATCAAGGATATGCTAGGTAGCATTCCACATCAAAAATTATCTTTTTATCATTTACCTACTCGAGGACGAGCAGGAATTAATCTCGGGGATGCTGATACGTCTCCGTTGTATCTATAATTTTTTATTGTTCCATGCCAATATTATACAATTTTCATATACTTTTGGCAATTTTTTATACTATTTTTGGGACTAACATATTGATCCAGTGCCAAGTGCCAGTTCCTGTTTGTTGTATGTTTTTTGTTTCGCAGAAAACCCATATCAAACGGAGTCCAAACGGGATAAAAACTGATGGAGATTTTTTTGGAATATTTATGTTTTTTGGGAAGAAGAATCAACGCAAGACGATGCCCGAGGGGGCCACGAGGTAGGGGGCGTGCCCTAGGGGGTCAGGCGCGCCCTGTGCCCTCGTGGCCACCCCGTAAGGCAGATGGTGCCCTTCTTTTGCCGCAAGAAAGCTAATATCCGGATAGAGATCGTGTCCAAAATTCAGCGCAATCGGAGTTACGGATCTCCAGGTATAAAAGAAACAGTGAAAGGGAAGAATAAAAAACGCAGAAACAGAGAGAGACAGAGAGACAAATCCAATCTCGGAGGGGCTCTTGCCCCTCCCATTCCATGGAGACCAAGGACCAGAGGGGAAACCCTTCTCCCATCTAGGGAGAAGGTCAAG
>NC_041389.1:394368243-394390437 GCF_002162155.2 Triticum dicoccoides
CAACAACTTCACCGCCCTCATCACCAACTCCCCCCCCCCTCTATGCAACGGTGTAACCCCTCTTTTACCCGTTGTAATCTCTACTTAAACATGGTGCTCAACGCTATATATTATTTCCCAATGATGTATGGCTATCCTATGATGTTTGAGTAGATCCATTTTGTCCTATGGGTTAATTGATGATCGTGATTGGTTTGAGTTGCACGTTTTATTATTGGTGATGTCCTATGGTGCTCTCCATGTCGCGCAAGCGTGAGGGATCCCCGTTGTAGGGTTTGCAATATGTTCATGATTTGCTTATGGTGGGTGGCGTGAGTGACAGAAGCACAGACCCGAGTAAGTAGGTTGTTTGCATATGGGATAAAGAGGACTTGATGCTTTAATGCTATGGTTGGGTTTTACTTAATGATCTTTAGTAGTTGCGGATTCTTGCTAGAGTTCCAATCATAAGTGCATATGATCGAAGAAGAGAAAGTATGTTAGCTTATGCCTCTCTCTCATATAAAATGCAATAATGATTACCGGTCTAGTTATCGATTGCCTAGGGACAAATAACTTTCTCGTGACAAAAAGCTCTTTACTAAAACTAATTTAGTAGTGTCTTTATCTAAACAGCCTCTACTTTTTATTTACGTGCTCTTTATTATCTTGGAAACCTATCCAATAACACCTATAAGGTACTTCTAGTTTCATACTTGTTCTAGGTAAAGCGAACGTCAAGCGTGCGTAGAGTTGTATCGGTGGTCGATAGAACTTTAGGGAATATTTGTTCTACCTTTAGCTCCTCGTTGGGTTCAACACTCTTACTTATCAAAAGAGTCTACAATTGATCCCCTATACTTGTGGGTTATCATAACCTTCAACCAAACACATCCTAAGACAGTGTCACCGTTTGTACCTAGTATCTTAAATTGTTGCCATCTGATCAGCGGTGCCATTAGAAAATTATTTGGCACCGCTTCAGCAGTTTGTGCAGCCAACTTTGGTCCACACATCCGAGCAGCTAAGCAGTAAAATACTAAATCTTTATGGCATGAAGGAATTGGTCATCGGAGCAACTACGTGCTTTGCAGTTCAGGTCCCTGATTTTTTTCGCTGCATCGGCTTGCCAGTTCAGGGCACCGATGCGAGATGTAGCAACAGTTGCCTTTACACCAGTTTTGGCATACATAGTGGATGGACTTAGTGCTATTAGTTCTACGTTACTAAATTTGTGCATGTACACACCTGTTAGTATCAATTTGCTGTCATCCAAAAACTGTCGCTATGTTGTTGCACTTATATTTACCTTCCCCATAAAATGTTCAATTTGTTATTTATTGTACATGAGTAAGAACTTGTAGCGTCGTTGTACTTAATTATAGCTTCTGATGTTCCAGAATTTGGTTGTTGTCTTAGTACCAATTATTTCATTTGCACATTGATCTTTTTGAGAAGATATGTCATAATTAACATGTTTCTTCAGTTTTTCAAAATAAGCATTGGTGATTTTCTATGTTGCTATAAACCCATTTCCCCTATAATTGTTACTGATCTAGTTTTAAATATTATAAGATGAACGGAAGTGTTCTTACTTGGAGTGGTTTGATCAAGAGTGACCACATTCTTTGAAAATATACCTAACGAAGCTCCGGAGCATGTATGAGGAAGTGAACACAGCTAGGCTTAGAGAAAGTCTTGTCAATGTTGAAGCATATTTCAAGATGCGGGATAAAAAGTTGAAGGTGGAGAATGAGCTCAGATTGAAAAAGAGACTTTGCTAAGATGGTGTTGGCGAAGGATGATGCACTTTCCCAGTTGGCCCGTGCAAAACGGGTTCTTACTGAACTAAAAGCAGAGGAGGATAAGACGAGCCTGGATGATCTCGATTAGGGAAATGAATATATTGTTCTTATGAAGTTGAATTAGCTATATGTTGTATTGTGTTGTTTTCATGTAGCTACCATCCTATGATGCTATAATATATTTATGTGCCTGATATGAAATTGGCAAACATCTGTTCTCGGTTAGGGAAATGAATATATTTTTCTTATGAAGTTGAACTAGATATATGTTGTACTGTGTTGTTTTCATGTAGCTACCGTACTATGATGTTATAATATATTTATGTGCCTGATATGAAATTGGCAAACAGATGTTCGATATGAAATGTGAATTTTCGTAATAATGAATTATTAATTGTAAACTCATAAACCTGTTAAATGTGTCATGGACCTTTGCAAACGGTTCTAGCAGTAAAAGCGGTTGCGATGGATAGCCCAATACCACACAGTTTTTTTCATCAAATCGTGTGTGATATAGTTGATAAAAGCAAACAGTTAACCAAAGAAGACCGTGTGTGATAGTTACACCTTTCACACACGAGCCTACACATAAAACTGTGTGGAATTTACGACCGAACGGAAACGTTTTCCCTGGATTGACTGTGTGGGATGTACATAAGAACGGAAACGTATTCCTTGGATTGACTGTGTGTGATATACATACGAACGAAAATGTTTTTCTGGGATTCACCGTGTGGGATGTACATACCTATGAAAATGATTTTCTCGGATTACCGCGTGGGATGTACATACCTACGGAAATGATTTCTGGGATTCACCGTACAAGATGTACATACCTACGGAAATGATTTCTGGGATTCACCGTGTGGGATGTACATACCTACGGAAATGATTTCTGGGATTCACCATGTGGGATGTACATACCTACGAAAATGATTGGGTTTTGATGCCTCGCACGATCGCACACGGCCCTAGCCTGGGTCCCAGGAGGACCTATACCCGATGATTTCTGGGTCGTGTTGGAAGGACACCCTATCGCACACACTCACTTGGCGACGGTTCCAAATGCCGTCGCGCAAAGAGGTAAAAAACCATTTATTTAGGACCGACGCGCAACAATGATAGACAAACAGAGTGTCCCTAGTATACCTCTACTTGACTAGCTCCTTAATCAAAGATGGTTAAGTTTCCTAACCATAGACATGTGTTGTCATTTGATGAACGGGATCACATCATTAGAGAATGATGTGATGGACAAGACCCATCCGTTATGATGAGGACATCTCGGTCATTGTAACAACACCAATCATTCCTGGACAGAATCCAAGTTATGACAAACAAATGCATGATCAGAACCAACACAATTCTAAGGTGAAAGCTACAAATGAGGATTGCATTATTTCTTTGCATGGATATTATCTACTTCCCTCCTACTTATGTTTTGTAGATCAAAGAGAGTCGAGGACGACTCTTCATGAAGGGAGGGAGGATGATGAGCACATGGGTACATCATACACGGCGTTTCAGAAAAGTGCACAATTTAGTTGAAAAGAATAATAAGACGAATCAAGCAAACACATGGCCAGGTGAACGCTAACATAAGTTTATACCACAATCTTGAACACATGGCTGCACTTTCATCTCCATTGTTGTTGTTTGACTTTAGGTATCACATGGACGAAATCCAACAACCTATGAGCTCTTGAAGCAACTTGTTTGGATGAACAAGTTTGGAGAAAACAAGTTTTAAGTGAAGCTGAAGCAGTCAGTTTTTACCTCTGATGTTTCGTTGTGCCACACCCATGTGATGGAGTGACGGGTCCATAGGGGTAAATCACTAGAAGCTCCATCAAATTATTTTTCCAATGCAAAAAACCTCACATCATTTGTAGTTGTGAGTCAAAAGTTCTAGTCATTCTCATGGAAGGTGTCCAGGCTGTCAAGGCTTCGCGAAGTTTCGAGGAGGTCTCCAACAACTCCCAAAGTTGACTGCTTATTCCCCCAAGGAAGCCATGCAAATCTGTTTACTTTTGAAACCATTTTCACACCTAGCTAAGGGGGTTGTCCCTACTATAAAACCCCATCTGCCCCATCCTCTAAAAAAAAATCTTTTGTCAAACCATTCAGCTACAAGCTTATGCAGCAAGACTGCTAGAGAGATCCGAGAGATCTTGCTACCTTTGCTCTTGTGAGTTCATTCAGATTCGCGAGAAGGAGCCTCTCGTTCCCCCTAGTTCGTGCTCTATGGTTCCGGCCATTTTGTATGGATTAGTCCCGGTTTGTGGTTCTGCGATTGTTCGAACATCGGGTTGAAGTTCTTGTAGCTTCGGTCAGCCATCCCCAACGTACGGGTTGCATCCAACCTTGGCAGGTATAAAGCTAGTTATCCCGGCTTCTTGCAGCTAGTTATCCCTTCTGATGCGATCCTACAACGTGAAGATCGGGCCACCCTTGGGCGTGAACTCGTTCATCGGGTTCCCACCTATCATCCGACATCAGAGCCTTCATTGACACGGTAGGATCTGTTATCCAAGTTTATCATGCTATCATCCCTTTAGATCAAGTGTTTTTCACGCTATATTTTCTGTCCTAGAAGTCCAAAGCCCCACCCAAAATAAAGCCAAGCCTTGTTGGTGCTGAGACCTTGTTATTGCATACCTTGCATGTTCTTCATCTTTTAGATCTGCACCAAGTTCATCTTTGTAATCGCTTTCAGATTTGGTTGTTGTGCTTTGAAAAAAGTGAGAAAAAAAGAGTGGCAAAAAAATCAAAGAAAAAAAAGAGTGTCAAAAAAGTCAAGAGAGAAAAAGAGAGTGTTGTGTAAGATCCAAAAGTTTCAGCTTGGTAGAAAAAATATTCAGAAGCTTGTGTGTTGTGTGTTTTCAATCTTGGTGCAAAGGTCCAGCAGATCCATCCACATTTTTCTTGGTTTGCATCAACTTGATTTCAGCACAAGCCCCTTTTTACTTACCCCACTGAGCTCCACCAAAAACCGAAGCTAGTTCTTTGATCCCTATCTTTAAATCGCTTTAACACATCCGGGAGAAGCACAATCTGATGTGAACTCATAAGAACTTTGGTGAGTAAGAGGTGAGGTTGTGTGATTCCACAAAATTATCCTATTCCACTTTAGCCCTACTAACATGGCAGGATCTACACCAAGTGTGCGTGGAAAGAATCATAGAGAAGGGAATTGTTTGGCTACCCGCACTAATGTGCAACAACTCAAGAACAACATACTCCGAGCCATGGAGAGGATGCTTCACGAGTGTCCTCCAACATGTGGTGATAGGATTCAACACCAGCAATACCCTATTTCACATGAAGTGCAGCAAAGAAGACATGCTCGAGGGCATGATCTTGTTGCTCGTGGGCGTGTCTCTACTACTCAAGAAGTGCAACAAGGAGGACATGTTCGAGGGCATGGTGTTGCTACTGCTCGTGAGTGTGTCGCAGCTGCTCCTGAAATGGGGCAAGGATGGCACGCTCGAGGGCAAGCTACTGCTGCCCCGAGGCGTGTCGCTGCTACTCCTGAATCGCATCAAGGATGTCATGACCGGCGATAAAGTTATGGCACCCGTCGGCACACCAACGGCCCACCGCAAAGCATTACAGTGGTTGATGAACCAACTCTGGTGATTCATAGCCCATGTTCACATGAGAAGCTCACTCCTAATGTTGGCATCTCGACCACCACTATGATCCCAACATCCACAAAAGAAGCACCAGAAATTCCATTTGAGGAAGAGTCCACAATCCAAAATCCCACAACTTGAGAGTGCTAAGAAAAGCAAGGTGAGTGACTCCACCAAAAGTGAGGAAGAGCGTCCACTTACAAAAATCCCACCAGTTGAGAGTGATCATAAAAGTGAGTTGAGTGACTCCACCAAACATGAGGAAGAGTGGCCACTTCCACAAATTCTACAAAATGATAGTGATAAGAAATGTGAGGATCAGATTGATCATCATGAGATTAGAGAAATGAAAGATCTCCACCTAGATATACCACACATTCAGCAAGAGAGGATGCGTGACTTGTGTGAGTCCACAAAGTGTGAGATTGAGATCATTCCACACCACATTAGAAAGATGAGTGAACCACAACATAATATACCACATCATCCAAGAGAGAGGATTAGTGAGTTGTGTGAGTCCACCGAACGTGATCTTGAGGTGTTCCCCCATAATATGAAAGAGATGAGTGATCCACCAAGTGAAAAAAGAGAGGAACATTTAGTAACTAACCTTTCACAAAAATTCTCTTTCTTTGGAATATGTGCAGGTGCAAAAGACATACCTATCAACTCTCTTGCAATGATGGGAGATTGAGATCCAAGAATGAATATGGACGACATGGAGTACCACTACACAAGGTGCGTGTGTGAAGATTGATTTCCAGAAAGGCATTCAAGTACTAAATGAGGTAAAACAAAAAGGATCTTCCATTTTGATGCACCCCGAGGTATGGACATATGAACTCTTGAAGCAATGGCGAAATGAAATAAGAGAAAAATTATTAGGTACATCCTTTAGCACAACATCAATGCATCAATATAAAATTTTCAACCTTGAAGACACAACAAAAGAATTGGCAAACTTAAGATCCACACAGAATTGTTCAAATTTTGCTTTCCCTAGTTATTTTGTATTGTCCTTGGGCCATAATTTTGTAGAGCGAATGAAGTCGAGGACGACTTTTCTCCAAGAGAGGGAGGATGATATGGACATGCTCATAGTTGGTTATAAATATGTGCTCCATGGAAATATTTGCTAGAAGGAACTCCTAAATCGAACAAAGCATCATATTGGCATCGTTCATAAGATAGAAAAGTTGAAAACTAAAATTCTCTACATCATGAAACCTTTGCATTATGATTTGGTATTTACCTACTTTGTTTTGTGTGATGACCAGGTGGAGTCGAGGACGACTACTTTCCAAGAGAGGGGGGATGATGAGGGCATCTCGGTCATTGTAACAACACCAATCATCCCTGGACAAAATCCAAGTTGTGACAAACAAATGCATGATCAAATCCAACACAATTCTAAGGTGAAAGATACAAATGAGGATTGCATTATTTCTTCACATGGATATTATCTACTTCTCTCCTACTTATCTTTTGTAGATCAAAGAGAGTAAAGGATGACTCTTCATCAAGGGAGGGAGGATGATGATCACATGGGTACATCATACACGACATTCCAGAAAAGTGCACAATTTAGTTGAAAAGAATTACTAAGCCGAATCAAGCAAACAGATGGCCAGGTGAACGCTAACATCAGTTCATACCACAATCTTGAACACATGGCTGCAATTTCATCTCCATTGTTGTTGGTTGAATTTAGGTATCACATGGAAGAAATCCAACAACCTATGAGCTCCTGAAGCAACTGGTTTGGATGAACAAGTTTGGAGAAAACAAGTTTTAAGTGAAGCTGAAGCAGTCAGTTTCTAACTCTGATGTTTCGTTGTGCCACACCCATGTGATGGAGTGACGTGTCCATAGGGGTACATCGCCAGAAGCTCCATCAAATTATATTTTCCAATGCAAAAAACCTCAAATCATTTGGAGTTGTGAGTCAAAAGCTGTAATCATTCTCGTAGAAGGTGTCCAGGCTGTCAAGGCTTCGCGAATTTCCGAGGAGGTCTCCAACAACTCCCAAAGTTGACTGCTTATTCCCTCAAGGAAGCCATGCAAAACTGTTTTCTTTTAAACCATTTTTCACACCTAGATAAGGAGGGTTGTCCCTGCTATAAAACTCCATCTCCCCCATCCTCTAAAAAAAATCTTTTGTCAAACCATTCAGCTACAAGCTTATGCAACAAGACTGCTAGAGAGATCCGAGAGATCTTGCTACCTTTGCTCTTGTGAGTTCATTCGGATTCGCGAGAAGGAGCCTCTGGTTCCCCCTAGTTCGTGCTCTACGGTTCCCGCCGTTTTGTGTGGATTAGTCCCGATTTGTGGTTCTGCGATTTTTCGGACAGCGGGTTGGAGTTCTTGTAGCTTCGGTCAGCCATTCCCAATGTACGAGTTGCATCCAACCTTGGCAGGTATAAAGCTAGTTATCCCGGCTGCTTGCAGCTAGTTATCCCTTCTGATTCGATCTTACGATGTGAAGATCAAGCCACCCTCGGGCGTGAACTCGTTCATCGGGTTCCCACCTATCATCTTAGGTTAGCATAATGATCGTTTAGTTTTATTGCTATTGCTTTCTTCATGACTTATACATATTCCTCTGACCATGAGATTATGCAACTCCTGAATACCGCAGGAACACTTTGTGTGCAATCAAACGTCACAACGTAACTGTGTGATTATAAAGATGCTTTACAGGTGTCTCCCAAGGTGTTTGTTGAGTTGTCATAGATCGAGATTAGGATTTGTCACTCCATGTATCGGAGAGGTATCTCTGGGCCCTCTCGGTAATGCACATCACTGTAAGCCTTGCAAGCAATGTGAGTAATGAGTTAGTTACGGGATGATGCATTACAGAACGAGTAAAGAGACATTCCGGTAACGAGATTGAACTAGATATGATGATACCGACGATAGAATCTCAGGCAAGTAACATAGAAATGACAAAGGGAATGACGTATATTGTTAGGCGGTTTGACCAATAAAGATCTTCGTAGAATATGTGGGAGCCAATATGAGCATCCAGGTTCCGCTATTGGTTATTGACCAGAGATGTGTCTCGGTCATGCCTACATAGTTCTTGAACCTGTAGGGTCCGCAGGCTTAACGTTCGTTGACGATTTGTATTATGAGTTATGTGATTTGATGACCGAAGTTTGTTCGGAGTCCCGGATGAGATCACGGACATGAAGAGGAGTCTCAAAATGGTCGAGAGGTAAAGGTTGATATATTGGACAAAGGTATTCAGACACCGGAAAGGTTTCAGGATGTTTCGGATATTTATCAGGGAACCGAGGGGTTACCGGACCCCCCCCCCCCAGGAAGTTATGGGCCTTGATGGGCCATAAGGGAGTAGGAGAGGGAAGGCCACAAGGTGGCACGCGCCCCTCCCCATGGCAGTCCGAATTGGACTAGGGGGAGGCGGCGCGGCCCCCTCTTTCCTTCCCCTCTTCCTCTCCTTCCCTCCTTCCCCTCTTGGAATAGGAAGGGGGGGGGGCAAATCCTACTAGGTTTGGAGTCCTAGTAGGACCACCCTTTGGCGTGCCTCCCCCTTGGCCGGCCTCATCCTCCCCCTCTATACACGTGGGCAGGGGGGAACCCCAAAGAAAAACAGACAATCTATTAGCCGTGGGTGGTGCCCCCCTCCACCGTTTAACACCTCGGTCATACCGTCGTAGTGCTTAGGTGAAGCCCTGGGCCAGTAACTTCATCATCACCGTCGGCCCGCCGTCGTGCTGACGGAGCTCTCCCTCATCCTCAACTGGATCAAGAGCTCGAGGGACGTCATCATGCTAAACGTGTGCTGAACACGGAGGTGCCGTACGTTTAGTACTTGGATCGGTTGGATTGTAAAGACGTTCAACTACATCAACCGTGTTACTAAACGCTTCCGCTTTTGGTCTATGAGGGTACGTGGAAACACTCTCCCGTCTCGTTGCTATGCATCTCCTAGATAGATCTTGCATGATCGTAGGATTTTTTTTGAAATACTGCATTCCCCACAGTGGCATCCGAGCCAGGTCTATGCGTAGATGATATATGCACGAGTAGAACACAAAGAGTTGTGGGTGATAATAGTCATACTGCTTACCACCAACGTCTTATTTTGATTCGGCGATATTGTTGGATGAAGTGGCCCAGACCGACATTACATGACCATGTTCATGAGACTGGTTCTATCGACGTGCTTCGCACACAAGTGGCTAGTGGGTGTCTGTTTCTCCAACTTTAGTTGAATCGAGTTTGACTACGGCCGGTCCTTGTTGAAGGTTAAAACAACATACTTAACGAAAAATCGTTGTGGTTTTGATGCGTAGGTAAGAATGGTTCTTGCTAGAAGCCCGTAGCAGCCACGTAAAACTTGCAACAACAAAGTAGAGGACGTCGAACTTGTTTTTGCAGGGCATGTTGTGATGTGATATGGTCAAGACGTGATGAGATATAAGGTGTTGTATGAGATGATCATGTTTTGTAGAAGTTCTCGGCAACTGGCAGGAGCCTTATGGTTGTCGCTTTATCGTATGAAATGCAATCGCCATGTAATTGCTTTACTTTATCACTAAGCGGTAGCGGTCGTAGAAGAAATAGTTGGCGAGACGACAACGATGGTACAATGGAGATCAAGGTGTCAAGCCAGTGATGATGGAGATCATGACGGTGCTTTGGAGATGGAGATAAAAGGCACAAGATGATGATGGCCATATCATGTCACATATTCTGATTGCATGTGATGTTTATCTTTTATGCATCTTATTTTGCTTAGTACGACGGTAGCATTATAAGATGACCCCACTAAATTTCAAGGTATAAGTGTTCTCCCTGAGTATGCACCGTTGCTACAGTTCGTCGTACCGAGACACCACGTGATGATCGGGTGTGATAAGCTCTACATTCACATACAACGGGTACAAGCCAGTTTTGCACGTGCAGAATACTCAGGTTAAACTTGATGAGCCTAGCATATGTAGATATGGCCTCAGAACACTAAGACCGAAAGGTCGAACGTGAATCATATAGTAGATATGATCAACATAGTGATGTTCACCATTGAAAACTACTCATCTCACGTGATGATCAGACATGGTTTAGTTGATATGGATCACGTGATCATTTAGATGACTAGAAGGATGTCTATCTAAGTGGGAGTTCTTAAGTAATATGATTAATTGAACTTTAATTTATCATGAACTTAGTACCTGATAGTTTTTGCATGTCTATGTTGTTGTAGATCAATGGCCCGTGCTACCGTTCCTTTGAATTTTAATGCGTTCCTAGAGGAAGCTAAGTTGAAAGATGATGGCAACTACTACATGGACTAGGTACGTAACTTGAGGATTATCCTCATTGTTGCACGGAAGAATTACGTCCTGGAAGCACCACTAGGTGCAAGACCTGCTGCAGGAGAAACTCCGGACGTTATAAACGTCTGGCAAAGCAAAGCTGATGACTACTCGATAGTTCAGTGTGCCATGCTTTACGGCTTAGAATCGGGACTTCAAAGACGTTTTGAACGTCATGGATCACATGAGATGTTCTAGGAGTGGAAGTTAATATTTCAAGCAAATGCTCGAGTTGAGAGATATGAAGTCTCAAGTTCTATAGCTGCAAAATGGAGGAGAATAGTTCTATCAGTGAACACATACTCAAAATGTCTGGGTAACATAACCACTTGACTTAGCTGGGAGTTAATCTTTCTGATGATAGTGTCATTGACAGAGTTCTTCAATCACTACCACCAAGCTATAAAGGCTTCGTGATGAACTATAATATGCAAGGGATGGAAAAGACTATTCCTGAGCTCTTCGCAATGCTAAAGGCTGCAGAGGTTGAAATCGAGGAGGAGCATCACGTGTTGATGGTTAACAAGGCCACTAGTTTCAAGAAAAAAGGCAAAGGGAAGAAGGGGAACTTCAAGAAGAACGGCAAGCAAGTTGCTGCTCAAGTGAAGAAGCCCAAGTCTAGACCTAAGCCTGAGACTGAGTGCTTCTACTGCAAAGGGACTGGTCACTGGAAGCGGAACTGCCCCAAGTATTTGGTGGATAAGAAGGATGGCAAAGTGAAAGGTATATTTGATATACATGTTATTGATGTGTACCTTACTAATGCTCGTAGTAGCACCTCGGTATTTGATACTGGTTCTGTTGCTCATATTTGCAACTCGAAACAAGGGCTACATATTAAACGAAGATTGGCTAAGGACGAGGTGATGATGCGCGTGGGAAATGGTTCCAAGGTTGATGTGATCGCCGTCGGCACGCTACCTCTACATCTACCATCGGGATTAGTTTTAGACCTAAATAATTGTTATTTGGTGCCAGTGTTGAGCATGAACATTATATCTGGATCTTGTTTAATGTGAGACGGTTATTCATTTAAATCAGAGAATAATGATTGTTCTATTTATATGAGTAATATCTTTTATGGTCATGCGCCTTTGATGAGTGGTCTATTTTTGTTGAATCTTGATTGTAGTGATACACATATTCATAATATTGAAGCCAAAAGATGCAAAGTTAATAATGATAGTGCAACTTATTTGTGGCACTGCCATTTAGGTCATATTGGTGTAAAGCGCATGAAGAAACTCCATATTGATGGGATTTTGGAATCACTTGATTATGAATCACTTGATGCTTGCGAACCATGCCTCATGGGCAAGATGACTAAGACTCTGTTCTCTAGAACAATGGAGCGAGCAACTGACTTTTGGAAATAATACATACTGATGTATGCGGACCAATGAGTGTTGAGGCTCACGGCGGGTATTGTTATTTTTTGACCTTCACAGATGATTTGAGCAGATATGGGTATATCTACTTGATGAAACATAAGTCTGAAACATTTGAAAAGTTCAAAGAATTTCAGAGTGAACTGGAAAATCATCGTAACAAGAAAATAAAGTTTCTATGATCTGATCGTGGAGGTGAATATTTGAGTTATGAGTTTGGTCTTCATTTGAAACAATGCGGAATAGTTTCGCAACTAACGCCACCTAGAACACCACATCGTAATGGTGTGTCAGAACGTCGTAACCATACTTTATTAGATATGGTGCGATCTATGATGTCTCTTACTGATTTACTGCTATCGTTTTCGGGTTATGCTTTAGAGACGGCAACATTCATGTTAAATAGCTCACCATCTAAATCCGTTGAGATGACACCATATGAACTGTGGTTTGGCAAGAAACCTAAGCTGTCGTTTCTTAAGGTTTGGGGCTGTGATGCTTATGTGAAAAAGCTTCAACCTGATAAGCTCGAACCCAAATCGAAGAAATGTGTCTTCATAGGATACCCAAAGGAGACTGTTGGGTACACCTTCTATCACAGATCCGAAGGCAAGATATTCGTTGCTAAGAATGGATCCTTTATAGAGAAGGAGTTTCTCTCGAAAGAAGTGAGTGGGAGGAAAGTAGAACTTGATGAGGTAATTGTACCTTCTCCCGAATTGGAAAGTAATTCATCACAGAAATCAGTTCCAGTGATTCCTACACCAATTAGTGAGGAAGCTAATGATAGTGATCATGAAACTTCAGATCAAGTTACTATCGAACCTCGTAGGTCAACCAGAGCACGATCCACACTAGAGTGGTACGATAATCCTGTTCTGGAAGTCATGTTACTAGACCATGATGAACCTACGAACTATGAGGAAGCGATGATGAGCCCAGATTCTGGAAATGGCTTGAGGCCATGAAATCTGAGATGGGATCCATGTATGAGAACAAAGTGTGGACTTTGGTTGACTTGCCCGATGATCGGCAAGCCATAGAGAATAAATGGATCTTCAAGAAGAAGACTGACGCTGACAATAATGTTACTGTCTACAAAGCTCGACTTGTTACGAAAGGTTTTTGACAAGTTCAAGGGGTTGACTACGATGAGACCTTCTCAACCGTAGCGATGCTTAAGCCTGTCTGAATCATGTTAGCAATTGCCGCATTTTATGATTATGAAGTTTGGCAAATGAATGTCAAAACTGCATTCCTTCATGGATATCTTAAAGAAGAGTTGTATATGATGCAACCAGAAGGTTTTGTCAATCCTAAAGGTGCTAACAAAGTGTGCAAGCTCCAGCGATCCATTTATGGATTGGTGCAAGCCTCTCGGAGTTGGAATATACGCTTTGATTGTGTGATCAAAGCATATGGTTTTATATAGACTTTTGGAGAAGCATGTATTTACAAGAAAGTGAGTGGGAGCTCTGTAGCATTTCTATTATTATATGTGGATGACATATTGTTGATTGGAAATAATACATAATTTTTGGATAGCATAAAAGGATACTTGAATAAGAATTTTTCAATGAAAGACCTCGGTGAAGCTACTTATATGTTGGGCATCAAAATCTATAGAGATAGATCGAGACGCTTAATTGGACTTTCACAAAGCACATACCTTGATAAAGTTTTGAAGAAGCTCAAAATGGATGAGTCAAACAAAGGGTTCTTGCCTGTGTTACAAGGTGTGAAGTTGAGTTAGACTCAATGCCCGACCACTGCAGAAGATAGAGAGAAAATGAAAGGCATTCCCTATGCCTCAGTGGTAGGTCCTATCATGTATGCAATGTTGTGTACTAGACCTGATGTGTGCCTTTCTATAAGTTTAGCAGGGAGGTACCAAAGTAATCCAGGAGTGGATCACTGGACAGCGGTCAAGAACATCCTGAAATACCTGAAAAGGACTAAGGATATGTTTCTCGTTTATGAAGGTGACAAAGAGCTCGTCGTAAATGGTTACGTCGATGCAAGCTTGACACTGATCCGGATGACCCTAAGTCACAAACTGGATACATATTTATATTGAATGGTGGAGTTGTCAGTTGGTGCAGTTCCAAACAGAGCATCGTGGCGCGATCTACATGTGAAGCGGAGTACATAGCTGCTTCGGAAACAGCAAATGACGGAGTCTGGATGAAGGAGTTCATATCCGATCTAGGTGTAATACCTTGTGCATCGGGTCCAATGAATATCTTTTGTGATGATACTGGAGCAATAGCCTTGGCAAAGGAATCCAGATTTCACAAGAGAGCCAAACACATCAAGTGACGCTTCAATTCCATCCGCGATCAAGTCAAGGAAGGAGACATTGAGATTTGCAAAATACATACGGGTCGAAATGTTGCAGACCCGTTGACTAACCCTCTTCCACAAGCAAAACATGATTAGCACCAAGACTCCATGGGTGTTAGAATCATTACTATGTACTCTAGATTATTGACTCTAGTGCAAGTGGGAGACTGAAGGAAATATGCCCTAGAGGCAATAATAAAGTTGTTATTTATATTTCCTTATATCATGATAAATGTGTATTATTCATGCTAGAATTGTATTAATCGGAAACTTAGTACATGTGTGAATACATAGACAAACAGAGTGTCCCTAGTATGCCTCTACTTGACTAGCTCGATAATCAAACATGGTTAAGTTTCCTAACCATAGACATGTGTTCTCATTTGATGAACGGGGTCACTGATGATGGCATGTACCTAGGGTAGGGCAATAGACCTGATCTAAGTACCCTACCTAAGGACACTGCTCTACAGTCAAAGACATCCGAAGGATAGCAGATTCCGCTGACTGGAATCTCCACAGGACTCAACCCACTCGACTGAGTGTTCACTCGGATACCCCAATTCCATTCGGCCATACCAGAATCCACTCAGAGAACAGAAGGTCTAAGGTCATTCTGAATGACAATGGTCGGACGTTCACTTTTTAGTCTTAATGGTCATTTATGTAACTTTAATGCTGGCGTTACCAGTAATGTTCCTATCTTTATGTACATAGAACCCTGTGTAACTGAGGGCTGGAGGGGTCTGCCGAACTCTATATAAGCCACCCCCCTCCTCAGGCACAAGGGTTCGCACCCCTTGTAACTACACACACATAATCCAATCGACCAAGCTCCCGAGCACCGAGACATAGGGCTGTTACTTCCACTTTGAAGGGCCAGAACTCATAAATCTTGTGTGTACAACCTCACCATAGCTAGGATCTTGCCTCCTCATACCTACCCCCATCCTACTGTCAGTCTTAGAACCACGACAGTTGGCACCCACCGTGGGGCGGGTGTCTTAGCGACTTTCTGGTGAAGTTGCAGTTTTTCCGATTCTCATCATCATGGTTTCAGGCGGTGGATTGGCCGAGGGCCGCGAGATTCGTCTCGCCGCGCTCGTCTTCGTTGCCGACGATTCCGCCTGGCTCCAGGAGGCCCCCCTAGACGTCGAGACACTCGCTGTTCGCGGGGCGACACGCATCCGCGCATGTGTTCACGGCGTCCTTCTGCGGCAGCCGTTGACTCAGTATCGGTCGGCTCCCGCAGTTTCTTCGCTTCCCACTGTTCGCCGCCATAAGTGATCTGGTCGCTCGCGGCTCCAGTGGTGGGTGAAACACGCGGTGGCACGCCAATCGACCACCCCCCAAGTCACGGCAATCGAGCTCGATGAATCACTCTACGGCCTGTTCGATCTGTCGACTGGCTCCGTCGAGACCTTATCGGAATGCGATAGCAGCGATCCTGTGGCAGATGTCTTGATGGTCGACATGCCGCACGGCCCGCCTGGTTTCCATCGCAATGGTGGTGGCGATGACAGCAGTGATCCGTCGCGCATTCACGAAGAGTACCACCCCGAAGCCCTTTCTTCACAGCAGAGGGAGGAGCTTCGCCGCTGCAACGTGGAGGCGCTCCACACGCCAATCGTTGGGGAGACCTCCGAGGCTCGGGCATTGGAGGAGGCGCGCCTGGCCAATTTGGCTGAGCGCACTCGACTGGAGAACCTTCAGCATGCACTCGACGAGCGTGCTCGACAACGGATCCCTGAGTCCAGTCGATGGCAACGACAAGTTTTCCCGCCTCAACCTCAGGTATACCGCACTCCATTCAAAATCTCACAGCTACAGCCCGCATAGCGGAGTCTATTCAGCCTTCCTAGTCGGAGGCTAGTAGGGGTTTGATGCAGATTCGGGCTTTGCTCCGGGCAGCAGGAGAGCAGAATGCAGCCGTGTCTCAGTCACACGATAGAATCCATAGCAGATCCGTGATGGCTGATACAGTTCAGTCGGCTCACAACCCAAGATCGCCTCAGAGGCTTGAGGGATGTGGGCATCGTCAAGGGCAATACTTGGGTCGGAATCATGAGCAGTTTGATAATCGTTTCAGTCGCGATGACCACCATCGAGTGCCTACGCCCCCTTCGAGGGGTGGGTCATATGTGCCCCATCATCATGATGACAAGCGCCCATACAGCGATGAGCGGAGATTGCTAGTCGACCCAAGGGAGCCTGGTTTTGATGCCAGGTCGATTTTGGTGCAAGGTCTGGTCGACAGGAACCGGGCACACAGAGAAGGGCAAGATAGAGATCGCCCGAGTGGAAGCGGAGTTCACGTTTCAGGGCCCAAGTGCTTTAGCAGAGCCATCAGAGCCGCTGAGATCTCTCCCAACTTCAGGTTGGCAACTGGAGTTAGTAAGTTTACCGGTGAGTCGAAGCCTGACACTTGGCTCGAAGATTACCGAGTGGTTGTACAGATCGGTGGTGGAAATGATGAAGTAGCTATGAAACATCTTCCTCTGATGTTAGAGGGTTCGGCCAGAGGATGGCTGAATCAGTTGGCTCATGGTAGTATATTCAGCTGGGAAGAGCTGGCCCGAGTGTTTGTCAGAACATTCAAGGGTACTTGCAAACGACCAGTAGGATTGACAGAATTACAACATTGTGTACAGAAACCGAATGAGACTCTGAGAGGTTACTTTCAGAGGTGAACCACTTTGCATCACACATTGGAAAATGTATCTCAGCATCAAGCAGTTTGTGCCTTCAAGGAAGGCGTTCGGTATCGAGAGTTGAACCTGAAATTCGGTCGGATAGGAGATATGACTCTCACCTGAATGATGGAGATTGCCACTCGGTATGCCTACGGAGAAGAAGAGGATCGACTCCGCAGTGGAAAGGGAAAACTAGTCGCCCAAGATACCGGAGGAGGTCGGAAACAGAAACGCAAAGCCGAGCCAGCAGGGCCTGGTGAAACTGCAGCAGTTGTGACCCAAGGGAAGTTTAAGGGCAAGCCTAAAGGGCCTTGGACCCCCAAGAAGGTGAAAGATCATGTAGGAAATGATGTGTTGGATCTGCCATGTCACATTCACACCAAGAAGGATGAAGAGGGTAATCTGATTTATCCTAACACCACTCGACAATGTCGGCTCCTGATCCAGCAATTCCGAGAGAAACAGCCCAGTGAGAAGGAAAAGGAGTTGGACAAAGATGAGAACAAGGAAGAAGACGATGATGGTTTCCCCAATGTCAACTCCACTTTGGTCATTTTTGCTGACGTTGAAAGCAAAAGTCGATTGAAGGTCATCAACAGAGAAGTAAACATGGTTGCTCTGGCAACACCAACATATTTGAAGTGGTCCAAGACTCCCATCACATTCGACCAGTCCGACCATCCTCCGCGTGTTGCCACCCCTGGAAGGCAAGCGTTGGTGGTCGACTCGGTCATTGGGGGCACCCGACTGACTAAAGTCTTGATGGATGGAGGTAGTGGCCTCAATATTCTGTTTGCTGAGACCCTCGGGGGGATAGGCATTCCGATGTCCAAACTCAGCGAAAGCAACATGCGATTCCATGGAGTCATTCTTGGGAAGAAAGCCGATTCACTCAGCCAGATAACTCTTGACGTGGTTTTCGGTGATTCCACCAATTATCGTAAGGAAAAGTTGACATTTGAAGTTGTGGATTTTCATAGTGCCTATCATGCTATCCTGGGCAGGACCGCATATGCTCGTTTCATGGTTCGACCATGTTATGTGTATCTCAAGCTGAAAATGCCTGTCCCTAGGGGCGTGATCATAGTCAATGGCAATCGGCAGCGAGTAGAAGAGAGCCTCCAGAAGGGCTCAAAGATCGCTGATGAGAAAATGGCAGCAGCTGAAATGGAAGAATACAAGAAGAACGCAGATCCGAGTGATTTGTTGAGAGCTAAGAACCCTGCTTTAGATTTTGCATTCAAGTCGACTGGTGAAACAAAGGCAGTTCATATTCCCCCGACTGACCCCAATGCTGGTCTGACTCACATCTCGACAACGCTCGATGGCAAATAGGAAGAAGCGCTCATCCAGTTCCTCCGTGAGAACTGGGACATCTTCGCATGGAAACCTTTTGACATGCCAGGTATGCCCAGGGAATTGGCTGAGCACCGTTTGTGAGTCGACCCAAAGGTAAAACCAGTCAAAGAGCATCTTCGATGGTCCGCCGTATAGAAGAGAAAAGCAATTGGCGAGGAAGTGGCTCGACTCCTGGCAGTTGAATTCATCCGAGAGATTTACCACTTCGAGTGGCTTGCCAATGTCATCATGGTTCCTAAGAAAGATGATTCACTCCGTATGTGTATCGATTTCAAGCATATCAATCGAGCCTGCCTGAAGGATCACTTCCCTCTTCCTCGCATCGATCGGATAGTCAACTCGACTGCGGGATGTGAGTGGTTGTCTTTCTTGGATGCATATTCCGGGTACCATCAGATCCGACTGTATGGACCCAATGAAATAAAAACAGCTTTCATCACCCCATTCGAGTGCTTTTTTTATGTCACCATGCCCTTTGGACTCAAGAATGCTGGTGCCACATTCATGCGCATGATACAGAAGTGCCTGCTCACTCAAATCAATTGGAATGTGGAGGCGTATGTGGATGACATTGTGGTTAAGTCACGCAAAGGTTCCGACCTGCTGGCCGATCTCGCCGAAACCTTTGCTAATCTGAGGAGATATGATATCAAGCTCAATCTGTCAAAGTGTACGTTTGGAGTTCCAGGTGGCAAGTTACTCGGTTTCCTTGTTTTCGAATGCGGGATCGATGCAAACCCAGAGAAGGTTGGTGCAATTCTCTGAATGAAACGCCCCGTGCATGTACACGACATCCAGAAGCTTACTGGTTGTTTGACTGCTTTGAGTCGATTCATCTCTCATCTCGGTGAAAAGGCATTGCCTCTTTACCGACTGATGAAGAAATCTGACAAGTTCGGGTGGACTCCTAAAGCTGATGCAGCGTTTGCAGAGCTAAAAACCCTGCTTTCCACCCAGCCGGTGCTTACTGCTCCAATCAGCAAAGAGCCTTTACTGCTTTATATTGCAGCCACTGGACAAGTTGTCAGTACAGTACTCATGGTCGAGCGGGAAGAAGAAGGCAAGGCCTACAAGGTTCAGCGCCCGGTATACTATATTTTTGAAGTTTTAACCCCATCCAAGCAAAGATACCCGCATTATCAGAAGCTTGTCTATGGGATTTACTTGACCACAAAGAAGGTTGCACATTACTTCTCTGATCATTCAATTACAGTCGTCAGCGACGCTCCATTGTCAGAAATATTGAATAACAGAGATGCAACTGGTCGAGTGGCTAAATGGGCGACTGAACTCCTTCCACTGGATATCAAGTTTGAGGCAAAGAAAGCAATCAAATCCCATGCAATAGCAGATTTTCTCGTTGAGTGGATTGAACAACAACTGCCGACTCAGATTCAGTCAAAACATTGGACTATGTTCTTCGACGGGTCCAAGATGTTGAATGGTTCAGGTGCTGGGGTAGTCCTGGTATCTCCACGAGGCGACAAGCTCAGTTATGTTCTCCAGATTCACTTTGACTCCTCTAACAATGAAGATGAATATGACACACTTCCGTACGGGTTGCGTATGGCCATTTCACTCGGCGTACGGCGCCTAATGGTTTACGTCGACTCAGATTTGGTAGTCAATCAAGTGATGAAGGAATGGGATGTTAGCAGTCCAGCTATGACTGGCTATTGCAATGTAGTGAGGAAATTAGAAAAGAAGTTTGAGGGGTTAGAGCTTCATCATATACCCCGATTGAAAAATCAAGCAGCCGATGACTTGGCAAAGATAGGTTCCAAGAGGGAGCCATTCCCAGCAATGTGTTTTTGGAGCATATTCACTCGACTTCAGTTCAAGAAGATACTTTCACCGAAGAACCCCCACAGCCTAAGAGCTCCACTGATCCGACTGAAGTTGAAATCCCAGCCATGGTCGACTTGGTCATGGAGGTTTTGGTCGTCATTCCTGATTGTGCAGTGCCATACATTGCATATATTCTTTGGAAAGAACTCCCAGAGGATGAAGAAGTGGCCCGCCAGATTGTCCGTCGATCCAAAACCTTTACTGTGATCGGTGGACAGCTTTACAGAGAGAGCGTCACTCGAGTCAGTCAGAAATGTATCATGCCAGAAGAAGGCTGAATGATCCTCAATGATATCCACTCGGGGACCTGTGGTCACCATGCGTCCTCTCGGACCATCGTGGCCAAAGCATACTGAGCCGGGTTTTACTGGCCACATGCTAACGAGATGGCGAAAGAGATAGTCGACAAGTGTGAGGGATGCCAGTTCTACTCCAACATGTCACACAAACCTGCTTCAGCTTTGAAAACCATTCCACTCATCTGGCCATTTGCAGTTTGGGGATTAGATATGAGAGGACCATTGAGGACTGGCAGGAGTGGCTTCACCCATGTGCTCGTAGCAGTCGACAAGTTCACTAAATGGATTGAAGCTAAACCTATCAAAAACCTCGAAGCAAGTATTGCTATGAGTTTCATCAGAGAGTTAACATTTAGATATGGAGTTCCGCACAACATCATCACAGATAATGGGTCAAACTTTGATTCAGATGAGTTCAGAGCTTTCTGCGCTTCCCAAGGCACTCGGGTCGATTATGCTTCAGTCGCCCACCCACAGTCAAATGGGCAAGCGGAAAGAGCAAATGGTTTGATCCTCAAAGGGCTGAAGCCCCGATTAATGCATGATCTCTCGCTTGGGTCGATGAGCTACCATTGGTACTTTGGGGATTGAGAGCAAATCCAAATCGGTCGACTGGCCTCACTCTGTTCTTCCTAGTCTACGGTGCTGAAGTTGTGCTTCCAAGTGACTTGCTTCACAATGCGCCCCGAGTGGAACTTTTCTCAGAAGCCGAAGCAGAACAAGCTCGACAAGATGCTATTGACCTTCTGGAAGAGGAAAGAGAGATGGCCCTAATCCGGTTGACCATTTATCAGCAAGACCTTCGTTGATTCCATGCTAGAAACGTGAGAGGTCGAGCATTTCAAGAGGGAGACTTGGTTCTCCGAGTGGATCAGCAACGACCACACAAGCTTGCTCCTGCATGGGAAGGTCCCTTCATCATCACCAAGGTGCTCCACAATGGAGCGTATCACCTCTATAATGTGGAGCACAATAAAGATGAGCCACGCGCATGGAATGCAGAGTTGCTCCATCCTTTTTATTCTTAAGCATTCAGACTATTGATTTGTAATAAGAAAGACCTTTTTAGTTTGTTTATCAAAGACACGGTTTTACAGTCTTCTAAATGATTGTTGTCGATTACACATATGTTTGAAATCCCCCAGTGGGTGGCTTAGTTGCGAATCCGTTTCGCCTAAGTTTGAAAAATACTACCGAGTGAAGAGCAAGCCTCTCACTCGGGGGCTTAACCGCAAATCTGTTTCGCCTAAGTTCGAAAAATCCTACCGAGTGAAGAGCAAGCCTCTCACTCGGGGGCTTAGCCGCAAACCCGTTTCGCCTAAGTTTGAAAAATCCTAACGAGTGAAGAGCAGGCCTCTCACTCGGGGGCTTAGCCGCGAATCCATTTCGCCTAAGTTTGAAAAATCCTACCGACTGAAGAGCAAGCCTCTCACTCGGGGGTTTAGCCGCGAATCCATTTCGCCTAAGTTTGAAAAATCCCACCAAGTGAAGAGTAAGCCTCTC
>NC_041389.1:394390729-394397970 GCF_002162155.2 Triticum dicoccoides
CCACCGAGTGAAGAGCAAGCCTCTTATTCGAGGGCTTAGCTGCAGTCCAGTACTCGCCTAAGTTTGAAAAATCCCACCGAGTGAAGAGCAAGCCTCTCACTCGGGGGCTTAGCTGCAGTCTAGTACTCGCCTAAGTTTGAAAAATCCCACCGAGTGAAGGGCAAGCCTCTCACTCGGGGGCTTAGCTGCAGTCCAGTACTCACCTAAGTTTGAAAAATCCCGTCGAGTGAAGAGCAAGCCTCTCACTCGGGGGCTTAGCTACAGTCCAGTACTCGCCTAAGTTTGAAAAATCCTACCGAGTGAAGAGCAACCCTCTCACTCGGGGGCTTAGCTGCAGTCCAGTACTCACCTAAGTTTGAAAAATCCCACCGAGTGAAGAGCAAGCCTCTCACTCGAGGGCTTAGCTGCAGTTCCATACTCGCCTAAGTTTGAAATATGCTTCGAGTGAAAAACGATTTTCTCGCTCAGAGACTTGGTCACACGCTCCGTCCTAGTCCGCAAGGACGACGAGGTGCGGGTCGACTGCGACCTTCTCCTCGGAGCTGCACCATAGATACAATGTGCTCTCCATCCTGATCCACAAGGACGACGAGGTGTAGGTCGATTGCTACCTTCTCCTTAGAGCTGCGCCATAAATACAATGTGCGCTCCATCCTAGTCCGCAAGGATGACGAGGTGCAGGTCGACCGCGACCTTCTCCTCGGAGCTGCATCACAAATACAAAGACTATTCCAAGTGAAGAAACAAGTTCCACTCGAAGGCAAACACAATCATATTCAGATAAAGACCAAGGTTAGATAAATCTTGCGAAGTTCCGGACCGCGAATAAAAGGGCTCGGGCATCAGACCCGAAGGAGTTTAACGGTTAAAAAATCACTCGGCATTCCGAGGCAAATTTAAGGCGAGGCATAAAGTTTGTTCACTCCGCAGGGGGAGGGCTGGCAGCTTCAACGAACTCGTCCAGGTTGATTCCATCAGCAATCCGAGTAGCAGCAGCAATGAAGGTTTCCATGAAATATTGAAAGTCGAGCCTCTTGGTATTGGCAACCTTGATCGCTGCTAGCTTCTCTTCTCTAGCTTCTTTGCAATGGACACGGACCAGAGACAGAGCCATGTCAGCACCACATCAAGCAGAAGACTTCTTCCATTCCTGCACTCGACTGGGAATCTCATTAAGTCGAGTCTTCAGAAGTGTCGCACTTGGCCAGAGTGCCGTGTCGATCCGCGACACCGCAGACTTCAGTCGAGTAAGATAGTCGACGATGCTATCAAGACGGGATTCCAGTCGGAGCACATTCATGGTGGCTTCATCCTTGACAGGGGAATTGATGGGGTCCAAGCTCGTTTCGATTCGACAAGTCTCAGCCTCAAAGTTTTGGCAGAATTCTGCACCCACAGAGAAATAATGAGTCGAGAGTTTATGGTTAGTCGACGAAAGCAAATCACTAAGTCGGATAAAGAAAAGTACCTTCAAGCATGACGAATAGCTTCTTGGCAAGCCCTCCCAGATAATTCTCCAGTTCATCTCTCTTGCGGGCGATGTCTTCTACTTTGTCAATCGGAGTCCTCTTGTCCTTCTTCAGACGAGTCACCTCCTTGTTGGCTTCATCAAGGGCAGTCTTCAGCTTGGCGTTCTCTTCCTCCAGTTTACCGACTGAAGCCAGCTTCTGGTCATTGAGTGCAATTTTCTCTTCTGCTGCTTTCTGCGAGGCTGTAAGGTCCAGATCCTTCTTCGCCAAAGTCTAGTTCATTGTTTCTGAAAGAAATAACGCTTGGTTCAGAAGAAGTAAATGACACTCGATTCAGGAAAAAATCAGCCGACAAGTTTTTCATACCAGCGGCTTCATCCTTGGCCTTCTGCAAGTTTGTCTTGGTTAACTCCAGATCAAGATTAAGCTGAATCTGCTTCTGCTCAAGGTCAGCAAAACGAGCTCCAAGTTCACAAGATTTCTGTGGTCAGAGGATGGTCAGTCGACAGATGCGATGATTGGTTACTTCAGAGCAATAGAGTGACAAATTCAACAAATTCTAAGACTACTGCCAAATCAAACATCCAACAGTAGTCTCGGGGACTACACCTAGTGGGTGCACTTAGCGTGCCCCCACTGGTCCAGTTTCCACTCGACATGGTCCGTCGAGGCCGAGTATATATATATAAAAGAGAAGAAGAAGGAAGAAAGTTGTTCTCAGACCACAGTCGACTGCCCGCAGTCGACCACGATCTTGGGGACTACACCCAGTGGATGCACTCAGCGTGCCCCCACTAGTTCAGATTCCACTCGACGTGATCTGTTCAGACCGAGTGAGAAAGTTCTGATTCTCAGACCATAGCCGACTACACGCAGTCAACTATGGTCTCGGGAGTACACCCAGTGGGTGCACTCAGCGTGCCCCACTGGTTCAAAGACTCAATCGACACAACCTAGTCGACTCAAGAAGCAAAACTATTCAGCAGAAATTTAAACACCTAGTGGGTGTACAGATGCGAAGTACAGATAGATGCACAAGAAAAGTTTTCAGGTAGCATATCCTAACAGAACAAGCGACAAGCTAAAGGATCAGTCGGAAATCAACCAACCTGGACGTTGGTCTAGAGAGCTGAGCTGGCATCGTAAGCAGCTTGACTGGCCTCCTAAACCTATTTCATCTGCTCCATCATGATGCCTGCCTGGCGTATAGCTTCCTTGGTAGCACCCACTTGGTCCTCGGGGACGTGATGCACAGTGAAGAGTGAAGACAGTGGATCAGCTGGAATCTGTGTAGTCGATGCTGAGGGCTGGGCACTCAACAATGGTACATAAAAAGTCACAGAAGCCCAGTTGGCATCGTTGGTCTCCTGGATCACCGGTTCCGTCACCGGCATCCACTGAGGCGCCTTGCCAGCTAATGCTTTCTTGCTCCTCCTTCCCATGGGCCTCAGCGGCACATCCTCTTCATCGTCTGGAAGATCAATGACATTGGGAGGAGCTGCTAAAGAATCAATCACCAGAGTTCAGTCGACCCACAAAATGGCTACGAAAATAGAGACAAGATTGCAAGAGACATACCCGGATTGGAGGTGACTGCGTCTTCCATTTCCTCGTCTTCATCTCTGTAAATAGAAGTCCCGGAGGTAGCAGCATTGCAAATCTCAAATTTCAGTCGGTCAAATCTTCCGAAGTGAGTCGACCAAAGATCAATTCATACCAAACTAAAAAGTCGAGTCCAAATATTACCTAGAAGCAATAGGAACAACCACTTTGATCTTGGGCAAGGCCTTACGAGGTTTTGACAGTGTAACATTGGATCGCTTTGGGGCCTTCTCAGTCGGCACAGGAGAGGGCGTCCGAGGGCGCTTTGAAGTCTGACCAGTCCACGCAGTCGCTTTGCCACGGATACTTGCTGGGTCATGGATGTGCTTGGATCGCCTTTCAATGCGAGGTGGTGAGTCGACTTCTTCACTGTCACCTGAGTCATCACTTTTATCGTCTTCTCCTCCGTCAGAATGCCACTCGCCACTTTCACCTCCCACTACAAAAAAAGACACATCCGTGACATTTTGGGCCTTCTGAGCTGAAGTTAGTTTGGTCTTGTGGGGAGTAATGTAACCATCCTTCAACTGCTCCTTCTGATGAGAAGATAGACAGGGCTTCTTCATCCTGGCATAATCGGAACTAGTCACTTCACGTACTCCATATTCTTCTTCAGAGGAAGATGATCCTATTGTGCAAAGACAAGAGGACTACTAAATGCTAGCAACCCTGTTTGCTCGAAAAAAGGAAAGGAAATATTTAAAACAACACAGATGAAGCACTTCTCAAGGACAATACCACTTTTTCATTACAGTATTGACAAAGCTCAATCATATGGATGAAATCAGTGGGCGAGTACCAACCTTTGTCAGGAGGCTTATTGTGTAGAGCATACAGATGAAGCACTTCTCCGGAACCATCTGTTGCTATCTACGGTGGTGGCCATGCTTACTATATACTCCTCGATTAGTTTAATGTTTCCAACATCTTCTTGTGCAATATATGGTATCTTCAAAGAAGATCCCTGTTTGCACAAGTAGAGATAATTACGTATTACATTAAGAGTGGCATCAAATCAGTGGCAAAACAATTGCTCATTCCAGCCATAGCAATAAATTAAGATGCAAAACTATATCACTACTTGTGTCATCACAGTTCTAGTGCTTCATTACAGCATCGGGAGTTGATTTTTGTTTTTCTTCCGCTTGTTCTTCCCCTTCATCACTTGGTTCAATAACAGACAAGCTTCGCCTTCAATGTAAGATTTGGCATGTCAATTAGGGAGCACAAGTATAGTACTAAACTTATTTTTCTGATGAAAGTGGCAAAATACAGGCCAACAGTTGTGAAATATCCTTATCTTACCTCAATGGGATATTACGGTGCACATACAGATTGGAAGTCTTGTCCCCATTTGTGCAGTTCACTAAAATCAAGCAACATTATCGTACAAGTAGCACAACATATGAATGCACACTACAGAATCATGTGAAAGAAGGCTAGTACTGACCTCTCATGATGCGGAATTCAAACAACTCACAAGAAGAAGATCTGAACCAAATTCGCCTTAACAAATAGGAAGTAAGATCTCCTCTTGTGCAGTTCCACTATGATCAAGCAATCAAGCAACATTGTCGGTGTGACATTTTGGTTGATCTGCACAAAACACTCTTAAAACAAAAGTGTTTTGTGCAGTGCAACAAAAGGTCACAATGGCAACGAGGTGAAGTAGATAACCCTGTTTACACAGAGGTGCAAAGGAAACAATTAGTGGTCAATAACGATGGATGACACAGAAGCCAACAAAAAGAAGCATCTACCTTATCTAAATGGGAAAGAAAGCAAGACAATAGCATTTCTCAAACGGTGGCATTGATTAATATTAACATAGAGATTATATTAACAATAAAATTTGTTAAACATGTAATTTGCTTTTAACTGTGGCATTGCATCAATTTTCCAGCGGCATTATTAGAGGGTGTTTGTTTAGAGGGACATTTTTGTGTAGGGACTAAAAAAACTCCATGTCAGTCCCATTAAAACCAAACATGAGGGACTCTTAGGGACTAAAAGTGGGCATTTGGGACTAAAGAAAGAAGACCCCGAGGGTGTCTTTTTGGGACTTTTTCCAATAGTTGCCCCTGCCATGCATCACACCTTGTCTCTATTAGTTCATTACTAGGGGTAACATGGTCTTTTAGCATGTCATTTAATAACCTCTAGTCCATGTTTAGTCCCTGGAACCAAGTAGGTAGGGACTAGGGAGTTTTTAACCAAACATGGCCTTGGATTAACAACAACTAATCGGTTGCACAGGACAGTGGACGCACCACCACCATGTGCATCTACCATGTACCGTGGTCATGCACAGTCTGTTGCAACAAAGAACAAACAACCAAGGAGCATATTTGTGTTGGTCCCAGTTTTGTTATCTTTAGACACCTTTTCCTATTTGAGCGCAGCAAATCTAGTCCTGCTCAAACTCTACAGCCTTGTCCCTTCCTTTCCTTTTTGAACTAGTACTTCCGTCCCTTCTTTTCCTCCTTGAACCACGTCCTAGATTTATGCGATACAACTTTCCCCACTAATTTCCCCCATTCCTTTCCTCTTTGAACCACGTCCTAGACTTATGCGATACAACTTTTGCCCATTCGTTTCCTCTTTGAACCACGTCCTAGATTCATGGTATACATGCAGCTAGAGCAATGCACGTGGAGTAAGTAAATTATACCTTAAGGTTCTTGGGGCATGGTTCGGTGGGCGATGGGACGGTGGCGAAGAAGAAGGGGTCGGAGGCCCTCCCGCGCCGCCGCTGGGTGGAAAGTGAACATATGAACCGGTAGTGGATTCCCTCCCTCACCGACGGCGACAACGTTAAGCCTCCTTCCCTTCCCAGCGGACGGATCCTGCCGGCTCTTTGAGCAGTAGTGAGGGGAGAGAGAGGCCAACGAAGTCTTGTTTAGATCTGGAGAGGGCGAGAGAGTGTGCAGAGAGCAACTACAAGCGCTGAGGCTCCAGCGTGTATATATATACTAGAGAGAGAGAGTGTGAAGCGTGCAAACCCAACATTTTGACCAGTCAAAGAATCCTCCTGGCACAAATTATGCTCAAGTGTAGTTATCGAACCCGAGACCTCAAGTTTGATGAGCGGACAGGCTAACCAGCTACACAACCCTCCCGTTATGTTCAACAAGAGGAAAATAACCTTTTATACATTCCTGCATTCATGTAACAAGCATGTCGTGTTTTTTGTGTGTGTGGGAGTCATTGGGATTTCAATCATAATTGTGTCATGTGGCTTTGGTGGTAAGACTATCCAAAGTGGTGCAGAAATGATGCAACCTTAGTCACGTTACCTCTCTCCACGTAGTATGTTGGGTCCCACCAGTCAGAGGGCGAAACAAAGAAATTAATAAGAAAAATTAAAAGCGCCAGAGGTGTATCTTACCTCACACATCTCGCTACTGCTCGGGAACACTGTCCAATTGATCCCTCTGTTCGCTCACGTACTATTTTAAGTGAATCCTTATTATAACATGCGCACAAATTTTGGGCACTTGTATTCGACTTAAGTCAGTGTGCCACCGTATCTAGTATACTTACTACTCCCTCCGTCTAGGTGTAATAAGTCACATTAGAAGGTGCAACGGGACCAAGGTGCGTGCGTGCGTGCACACGTGTGCATGTGTGTGTGTGTGTGTGTGTGTGTGTGTGTGTGTGTGTGTTTAACAGCATGCACTACAAAAAAAGACACATCCGTGACATTTTGGGCCGAACGGAAATTTTTTCTGTCATACATATGACACTTCTATGACGATAATTGTGACAAAACCCGGTATCATCATAGATGTGGTGGGCTCCTACTTCTATGACAAGAATCATGACAGAAAATGGGCTTTTCGTCCTAGGCGGGCCGGAGACGCAGCTGCATGACATTCTTTGGGCCGTCCATGACGGAAAAAACCATGGTAGAAGCGAGGGGGAGGAAAATTTCGGGTAGTTCCCGGTTACGGTGGGAGGTCGGGGGCCGAGCGATGAGCGTTTCTCTCGTACACGTACGCACGTGTGTGCGAGGCGTTGGCTCTAACTGAACCCGAGCAAGGCATTGGGCTCTAACTGAACCCGAGCGATTGCACTGCAGGCTACGCATTACTGAACCCGAGCGATCGATTCCTTCGCTACTGTTGCTAACTGAAGCCGATCAATGCTGCCTCTCTGGATGAATAGTGA
>NC_041389.1:394398121-394443804 GCF_002162155.2 Triticum dicoccoides
AGGACCCGTGGCGTTGCCTCTGGATGAACAGGACCCCATGGTGTAGAGGGCTGGATGAACATGACGACCCCGTGGAGGGCTGGAGGAACAGTAGACGGTGGAGGGGTGGATGAACAGTAACCCATGGAGGGGTGGTTGAACAGGAGCCAGTGGAGAGGGGTGGTTGAACAGTAGCCGGTGGAGTAGCGCACGGTGGAGGCTGGATGAACAGGAGCCCGTGGATGAACAGTCACAGGTGGAGGCTGGAGGAGGTCGACGGTGGATGAACAGTAGCCCGTGGAGGCTGGAGGAGGTCGACGGTGGAGATGAACAGTATCCTGTGGAGTCCCGTTTTGCGGTACGCCACACCCCTCCCGATGAACAGGACCCCCGTTTCGACCATAGCGCTCCAACACAAGTCCGTTTCATCCGTTTTGCGGTACGCCACACCCCTCTCGACCAACAGGACCCCGTTTCGACCGTAGGAGGTCCGTTTCGTCCATTTTTGCGGTACGCCACACCCCTCCCGATCAACAGGACCCCCGTTTCGACCGTAGGAGGTCCGTTTCCTCCGTTTTGTGGTATGCCACACCCCTCCCGATGAACAGGATCCCATTTCGAACGTGGCCGGTCAAACACAAGGTGGTTTCCTCCATTCGCCGGTACGCCGGGCCTCGTTTCCATCGCTTGTTCCATCCAAGCCCTCCTGATGAACACGGCGACGCATTCCGTTTCGACCCAGCCAGTTAGCTCCCACGCGTACTGTTGCCTCCCGATGAACACGACGCATTCCGTTGCCTCCCCATGAACACGACGCATTCCGTTGCCTCCCCATGAACACGACGCATTCCGTTGACTCCCCATGAACACGACAACGACGATGTTTCTCCGTTCTGACCCAGCCATGTACATGAGCCCTGGCCGTACGTATGCGTGAGTAGGCGTTCGAGACCCCGCCCATATGTACACATACGTGGCCGTATTTTCTTTCTTGCGCACTGGCCGATGTACGTACGTGTACATGCTACGTGTGTGCCTCTACTACGACATGTGTGCGCCTCTACATCGACCAGTATATATGTACGTACACGTTCGCGACCAGAATGGCAACACTTCGTACACTTCGACCAGTTGGGTCCCGACTTTCAGGCACTTCCTTGCGTGCGAAGATGTAGTTGATGGGTCCCAACAGTCAGGGGGAAATGTTTTTTTCACGAAATACGGTGGCCCGTCCGGTGGGTCCCCGCTATCAGGTGGAGGAATAATTATTTTGCACGTAATAAGGAGGCACTTCCTTGCTGCGGCCGTGGACCCAGATGTCAGCCTCTCCACGTACAGCCCACGTCCAATGGAAGCCGTTCCTTGACCATGTTGACCACGCCGCGCCGAGAGCACCAGGGCGGTGGAGACGGCGAGGCCTGGGAAGGGGACGACGCGGAGCCGGGGAAGACGCGGCAGTGGATTCCCATGCGTAGAGGAGTACGAGGGTTCACTGGTTCGCTGCGGTGTGAGGCTGTCATCGCCGTAGAATAACAGGGGGTGTGGGTGAGTAGAGGGATGGCCTGGCCAGCGGTGGGAGTAGTAGGCGGCGGTGAGGCCTCCGCCGCATCGCAGCCGACCACAGGAGGCAGGAGCACAAGGAACGACCGGCACTGGTTTGGGCGGCTGGAGCAAGAAGACCAGATGTTGAAGAAGCACTCCGGCCATTGGATGGACATCGTACGGTCACTGGAGCTAGAATCGTGCATATTGACTAAGTTGACAAAGCCCTCCGTCCCCATCAACTTAGAAGGCCCACAAGTCAGCCTGCCACTATACTGGGTCCCAGCTAACAGGGGGAGTATTCATTTTTTTGTGCGTAATAAGGAGGCACTTCCTTGTGTGCAAAGATATAGCTGGTGGGTCCGAGCTGTCAGCGGTGGTAACGTTTTTTCGTGAAATACAGAGGCCCTTTTGGTGGGTCCCTGATGTCAGGTGGAGGAATCATTATTTTGCGCGTAATAAGGAGGCATTTCCTTGCATGCGGCCGTGGACCCAGCTGTCGGCCTCTCCACGTACAATCCACTCAGATGCATGTCAGTCGTTGACCACGTTGACCAGGCTGCGCCGAGAGCATCAGGGCGGTGGACGATGGCGAGGCCTAGGAAGGGAAAGACACGGAGGCAGGGAAGACTCGGCAGTTGATTCCCACGCGGAGGGGAGTCTGACTGTACGAGGGTTTACTGGTTCGTCTGCCGTCGCCGGAGAATAATAGCAGGTGTGGGTGAGTAGAGGGATGGCTAGGCCAGTGATGGGAGTACGATGGGGCGGTGAGGCCTGCGCGGCAGCAGAGCCGGCCGCGAGGAGGAGGGAACAGGGAGACCCGCCGGCGCTTGTTTGAGCAGCTGGAGCAGGAATAGCAGAGATTGAAGAAGCACGATGGCCGTTGGATGGCCATCCAACAGTCACTGCTTGTGCGTCAACCTTTTTTT
Source organism: Triticum dicoccoides (assembly GCF_002162155.2). Classification (NCBI taxonomy): domain Eukaryota; kingdom Viridiplantae; phylum Streptophyta; class Magnoliopsida; order Poales; family Poaceae; genus Triticum; species Triticum dicoccoides. The sequence goes on from NC_041389.1 coordinate 394,400,572, forward strand.
AGGAAAGCCTCAAATCTGTGGAAAACAGCATACAACCCATCTGCCATTATTTCTAATAATTTACAGCCCATTTGCTAATTCTTAAGGTTTTTTTGGAGCCCATATTGTTTTTGTTAGCATTACAGCCCATATTGTGGGCACGGTTAAAAAATTATACGAAGTTTTGCAAATTTCGGTGCGGTCCGAACTGTTTTTAATCCCGAAATTTCGACTCACATTCAAACTAATTTTAAAAATAAATGTATATCAATATAAAATCCAACAAATTCTCAACGCATAAAAATTAATGTAATTTAAAATCTCAAAATGAAAAAAAGATATTTGAAACTAATTGCCGGTTTGATGTGTTTTAAAAATGTACAGCCCATTTCTCATTACTGATGGGCCATTTTCTCGGCCAGCCGAATGAAAGCTCTCCTCGTCTTGAAAGATTTGCAGCCCAACAGGCCTGACAAAGCGACTTACTCGGCAAATCACAAAAAAACTGGGTTGTGGCCATGGACCCAGCTCTCAGCCTCTCCACGTACAGTACTCGTCCGATGGAATTTCGTTGACCACATTGACCACGCCGCACCGAGAGCACCAAGGTGGTGGATGATGGCGAGGCCTAGGAAGGGGACGATGCGGAGCCGAGGAAGACGCGGCAGTGGATGCCCGCGCGGAGAGGAGTACGAGGGTTCACTGGTTCGGCTGCAGTGTGAGGCTGCCGTCGTCGCAGGGCCTGGCTAGCGGTGGGAGTAGTAGGGGGTGATGAGGCCTCAACGGCAGCATAGCCGGCCACTGGAGGCAGGAGCAGGCGGTCTCCCCGGCGCTGGTTTGGGTGGCTGGTGCAAGAAGAGCAGCAATTGAAGAAGCAACAGGACCGTTCGATTCAAATCCAACGGTTACTGCTGCTAGAATTGTTTGTTGACTAAGTTGACAAGCCTTGCGTACACGTCAACTTAGTAGGCCCACAGGTCAGCCTCCCAACCAGTGCGCCCCAGATGTCAGTGGGAGGAATCATTTTTTTTCGCGTAATAAGGAGGCAGTTGATTGCGTGCGGCCAGGCCAGAGGAGGGAGTAGGGTGGGCCGGGGAAGCCTGCGCGGCATCACAGCGGGCCACAAGAGGAGGGAGCAGGCAGTCTCGCCGGCGCTAGTTTAGGCGGCTGGAGCAGGAAGATCAGAGATTGAAGAAGCACGTCGGCCGTTGGATGGACATCCAACAATCACTGCTGCTAGAATTGTGTGCTCACTGACAAAGCCTTGTGTAAACAAGTCAGCCTCGAAATCTGTGGCGTGTACAACCCATTTGCTATTATTTTTATAATTTTTACGCATTTTCTAATTCATATGGAATTTATTGCAGCCCGTTTTCCATTTTTGGAATTGCTAGCCATTTACTAGTCAGTACCAGGGTCAAAAAATTAACTAAATATGTGGGGAATTTTGAGAATTCGCAAATTTTTGCTGGGGAACAAAATATTCTTAATCCAAAAATTAATAGCCATACTAAAACAAATTTAAAAATAAATTAGTACTATGTCATGTTAAATCCAATGAAATACGTATAAGATATCAGTGAAGAACAAAACAAAAATAAGAAACTAATATCCATTTGCTATAAGTTTTTTGGAATTTTCAACCCCTTTTGATATTACTTTTAACAGACATTGACCATACTCTTTGGCCAGGACGGAATGCATCCCTCCTCGTCTTGAAAGATTTGCAGCCCAGTAATTCGGAGAAAACAAATAGGCCTAGCTTGGGTATACTTCAAAAAGAAATACTGGCTACCTATTTTCCCAAAGAACTGGTGCATGAGCATTTAGCTTTATTGATTTATTTACTTATTTATGTTTAGGGTACCATGAGCATGTACCTGGGCCGGATTCATGTGAGAGCCTCCCTTCCAGTTAATTATGGGCTTCTCTATTGGGCCTTCATCAATGGGCCGCATGCTATCAACAAGTGGAAGATGTGTTCCGTACGAAAAATAGTATGAGCTACGTACGGTACGGGGCACTAAACGATCGAACCGTGCAACGACTTCCAAAACATTGTGTTTGTCGTTCTAACAACACATTTATTCAACCAACAGACAAAATATACTACTGATTGTACATTGAAAACAGCAGCAGCAGCAACCAGGGCTGGGGGTGCAACAGAAGCAGTAAGCAGGCGAGAAGAGTGAAGACGCAGCTCTCTCTTCCAAACCAAACATCAGCCATCATTACAAAAGGGCTACCAAAAAAGAACAAGTGTATGCATCAAACTAAATAAAGATCCTACTACACAAGTGTACGCATCTAACTAACTGGCTCAGTTAGACGTTACTATTTATTAAGCTGTGGAGATTGGCCGACGGCTTGAACCGGATGGGTGCCTGACGGGGTAAACTCTAGCCAGCAGGTCGAAGTCTGATACTTGCGACACTCTCTCCTACTTTGGGCTGCAGAGCGTGGCAACACATATCAGGGTATGGTGCATGCAGAGACGCATGGTACGCTGTGTACACACAGTTTTGCCTGATGAACGAAACTGCGCTGCCATCATGATCCTTGCCATCGGTTATCTCCTGGTTAATCGGATAATTCAGTCCGACAAACAGAGAGTGTGTACCAAGGCTACTTACCAGCCTCCAGTCAAAAATTCCTGAAGGCCCAGAGAAGCTGGGATCCTGCTCAAAGACCTTGCAGTGACTGTGATTGTATTCCATGAAACAACACGTCCGGTACATGCGAACGATCATCAATCTTTCGCCATCATCCGATCGAGCCAGGAACCACCTGCAACTGCCATGCCGCTTTTCTTTGAAAGGTTCTGGGATTAGGAAGGGTAGGGACACCAGGCGGCCTACAACATCATATCAAGTTGGAGTCAAATAAAAAAGGGCTCTTGATTTAGTCAATCTTAAGAACAACATGTTATGAGCATGAATATTTTTTTAGTAAATGTTGACAGTAATATAAGCAAGCCATCATGATATCATAGGAAAGTAACATACTGCTATAATAGCCGTTTGTAGTGATGACTGGAGTAGGCCAGCAATACGTCCAACCATAGAAGGAGACGACAGTGTAAATGAAGCCGTTGTGTTCAATGGCATCAGAGAACCATGGAGGATGTATGATCCTACGATGGACGTGCAGATTTATCCACTTACCGTAGTGACCCGTCAGATAGGCGAGACCGCGGTTGAAGAATGCAATTAGCCTGAAGTCTTTATAATTAACAGATCTTGTGGGCACTCGGCAGATTACAACCTTGAGCAAATCAAACTTGGTATCATGTTGGCTACTGTAAGATTGCGAGTATTCTGGGCTGCGGTGCCAAAGAAGTGCAGTGTTAATCGAAGGAAGGGGGATCAATCGCCGGGTGTAGACCTCCACGAGCATCCAGGTGCCGCGACCGTCGACGAGCACCATCCAAGACGTGTTCATGTCGACCCAGTACATACCGTTAATGTAGTTGAGGCTGACGGGGATCGGATCGCAGTCAAGGGGGTTGATGATTGCCATCCTATGATCGTTATGCTGCGTGACACGCCATTTCTGAAGACCAGGCAGCATCAGCAAGCAAGGAGCTGGCTTAAAAAGCTCTGCCCTGAGGGCATTGAGTAAACGGTACAGCCCCGACGAGCACGCGGCGAGCGGCATGGTACTGAGATTTTCCACACGCGAAATATGAGCTTGATTACCTCTGTGGGGAGCGAATTCTGGCCACTCTTTCGGCGGACGTTGCTCGGTTCTGCCATTGTTAGTGCTTGGGCTTCGGACGAGGGGGGGAGGCGCCTTAGCAGGGATGGAAGATTGGACGAGATTATGTGCTGACAAAGATGGAGAAGCGAATATGTGTTGCGGGAAGTGGACAAGTGATGATGACTACAACACTCTGCTTGACTTACGAGACACATACCAGCAGCGTAGGGTCATGTTGATGCCAGACAACTTGCTTGAGTGATCACAGTACTGGTACTCCCTACAGTTCCTACTACAGTACTATGCCCTAACTTGCTTGAGTAGAGTAGTGGAGTAGGACTCTGCTCTACGACTAGCACCGGAGGAGTAGTATATTATAATCTAAAATAGTTACAAACTTCAATGCCCAAGTGTGGAACGACTATGAACCATGCTCAAAGACCGTGTCTACATGGTGTTTGGACTTATATGCAAAAAAATAGCAAGATGCCCGTGCATTGCATGGCACACCATCATCTCCAACTCGGTTTTTTCTCTACTCCTACTCCTATAAAAGACTCAGGGGCTGTTTGGATTGTGACTATTTTTGTCATATATTGCCACATGATTTTTTCCACAATTGCCAAACTTGCCTTAGTTGAGTTGCTCAAATTTTTAGCCTCACTTTGGCTTGCCTAAGGGAATCTTGCCACACTTTTTGTGTCTATGACATGTGGGGCTCACTGCTCATAAAAAAATCTTTGCCTTAGGTGTGGCTAGAACCAAACACCTATCTAACTTGGTCAAACTTGCCTAAGATTAGGTGTGGCAAAGTGTGGCAAGGTGTGGCTAGGAACCAAACACCCCCTCAGTTGGTGATGATGGAGGCGAGGAGGCGTGTTTAGCCGGGCGTGCAGCGGACGGCGCAGCACTATTCGATTTGTTATGAAAAACAAAGAAGAGTAGTAGAGATAGAGACATAGGGAGGAGCACGAGGTTGTGGGAGATAAGGATGAACGAGGCAAGGCCTTATTTGTAAATGTGGAGAGAGGTGCGGGTATCTTTTGTAAAATTGTCATAGTTGGCTTTCTATCTATCGGATATAGATCAGACGGTCTATATTACAAGATGGCAGGCATACCATCATCACCAACTCGGTTTTCTATAAGAGTACAAACAAATATAGATATAGATATAGATAGATAGAGACTAGGGAGTACTAGCAAGGACACCATGTACTACTTCGTGCACTACTCCTGCGCTCCATTCAGCGGCCGCAACGTCCCCTACAGCCACTCCCTCCTGCGCTACATTCGGTGGGCGCTATTGAAATTTGGGGAGCGCACTCTCACAACTGCTGGCAGCCACGACTTCACCGACGACGACTTCTCCCCCGACCTCGGCAACCTCTTCCTCAATGACATGGGCGACAACCTCAACGCCAACGGTGCTGCTCCCGTTGCACCGTATGTGTTTCTGTCCTTCCTGTTCGAAATCGTGGTAGAATTCATGTTTCTACTTTGTATCCTACTACTATGCTAGTCCACATGATTAGTTTCATCTCTGTTATAGCCGTCATGATTTATTTTGTGCTTATTCGGATTAAATCTCATAGTAACTTGCTCATATATTCAACTGGTGCAATGTCCCCTACAACCACTCCCCTTTCATGGACGGCCTGGTCGATGCCTCCAAGGAGCCCTTCGTCCACTGCTATGAGTGCCCGATGCCGTTTAGTGGCTCGCCGGTGGACATGGTGCATCACCTCACGGATGCGTGCAGCGGTCACTGCTGGCCCTTGGCGGAGAACATCAAGTAGGAGACGTTCTACCCGTTCACCATGCCGGAGTCGCTCGAGGATCACCGCCGCCTGCTAGTCTCGGAGGAGGACGGCAGCGTCTTCCTCTTGATCGTGGGCACCGGCGAGGCCCGCGCAGGCCGCCGCCCCGTCTCTGTAATGTGCGTCAGGGGCGACGCCGCTGACTCTGACACTGACACGAGGCCGATGTATGGGTGCATGGTCAGTGTTACTACCCCTCCGGGTCGCGTGGGCGGCGACACCGGCCTCATCGAACAGACTTGGACTTTGGGGAGCTGGGACTATCCCGCCAATGTGGACTTGGAAAACCCATGGCATCCTTTACCCGCCGACGCGGTGCACGGGGACTCCAAGGAGGTTCACCTGGACATACGCATTATCAAGTTAAAGGTTGATCATTAGTCTTTGCTCAATGTAATCCGCTGTCTAAGCATGTGTAGACTTCCATGCAGGATCTTGCTCTATTGGAGTATCGCGCATGAATAAAAGTGTATCCGTTTATGGTTTAGTCTAGAATCTTCCATGTATGAATTTTTACTACAGTACTGGTGAAAGACTTACGGTGAACCATTTCTTACATCTCCTCTGCCCCCTTGCAAGTCATCCTGATTTAGTCCCTACATCTAGGTGTATAAGGGCATGGTTAATATAACTTAATAGTATAGCCAACTATTGACTATAAGAAAGTGCCATGTCATCTGTAGCCAGCATGTATAACAATCGATACTCAAAAACTAATTCTTAGAGATCATTTATTGCAAAGCACAATAAGTGTTATTTCTTCACAAGTTTTGGATGCAGGTTGAATAGTTGAACGCTTTTGTTTGCAAAAGATACCTTTTTATCAATTTCACCCCGATGTTTGTGAGCTCTAGAGATGAAATAATATCTGAAGAAACCTATCGATACCCATTACACATGAGATGACCCCCACATCCTTTGTCAAAATAAACAACTCCCCGATCAATGCATTTCACTCTTCGGTGCAATTCACGGGCACCTTACTACTATAGATTAGTACGACCAAAAATTGAACTAACATTATATATAGTATGATAAATGCTGATGCATGTCACCTAAAATTATAGCATTCAAAACTATGTTCAAATATGAATCCAACGATATCGTTTTTGTTGACATGCACTAACATTTTGTCAGTTAAATCTTCAGTCAAATACAATGGGGGACTAATAAACCGCGACCGATGTAGGCCCTGTTTGGATCCATGGGTTAGAGCTAGTTTGGGTTAGTTTGGACTCAACTAACCCAAAAGTATCCAAACAGGAGGGTTAGTTTGGGTTAGATGCATCTAACTCATCCAAAAAATCTAACCCACCCAAGAGGTGCTTATTCGGGTTAGTTCTTCTCGGGGCCATTAAAAACACATTTTTATCTCGCTCTTCCTACAGCATATCCTTCCCCACTTCCTCGAAGCTTCTCGTCCTCTCCCTCCCTCCCTCTCGCACCGCCCATGAAGGCGCCTCGCCGTATCCGTGCTCCATCTAACCCTGCCATCCAAACACCTCTTTGGTTAGAGTTAGTTCAGGGTTAGTACAAGTGTAGAGGGCGGCGCTGCACAGGAGTCTCACCTCTCACCCTGCTCGTGGCGCGGCAGTAAAGCCGTCATATCACAAAACCCAACTACTCCCAGTAATAAGTGGCCTGGTAAAATAAACGGACAAGCAACCATCACATCCCTCCGTCTTTTTTGCATTTCATCTCTCTGCATTTACTTTCTCCGGTTCATCTCGCACACTCGATCCCTAGCTACTACTCCTAGGGCCAGTTCTTTTGGCGGTTTCCCCAGCTTTTCCCACAAGACTAGTCACGGTGGAGAGTAACAATAAGGCGTCTCACTCATTTATTTGGGCTTCTAAACTACTACTCCGTCCTGGTTTATTCCTCACCATTGTAATTTGTGCTAAATTTTGACCAAAGATTTAACTGATTAAATGTTACTCCCTCCGTCTAGGTGTGTAAGTCATCTTACGAAAAACAAATAATCCCAAAACATTTAGGCGCGGTGCATTAACTTCTACCTCGTTTCTTGTTTCTTGACATATCAACCAATGAGAGATAAAGAGTTTGCATGCTTTTAATGACTTGAGATATCAAACACGACATGCAGTGGTTAGTTCATTGCATGCAATACTATTAATTAGCAAATAAACATTAACATTTCTCGTTTTCTCCTCCTTGGTCACGGTGCACAGCCTAAGATGACTTACTCACCTAGACAGATGGAGTAGTGCATGTGACATGCACTAACATTTCATTAGTTAAATTTATGATCAAAATTTGACACAGATTACAATGGGGACCAATAAACCAGGACGGAGGTAGTAGTTATGGGATTACTAATCTAGAACTGGCCCTTGGTACTCCTACTAGTAGTAGCTAGTACTCAAGTTGGAATTCCAATTGCACGTCACAACTTGTTAGGCAAAAAATTCAATACAGGGTGTGGGAAGCGGTTTGGGAATTTGCATGCCTTTCCAACCAGTGAGATACTCCGTACAAAGTACGACAGAGAAATAACCACAGAGAAGGAAGCTAAAAGTAAACTATCAAACGAGCATTTTTGTTTTGCATTGAATCGTTTCACAAGCTTGACTAGTGTTGTTTTTCTACTTTTACAAAAACCACATCGTAATGTTAAAACGTGCATTTGCACGTATATAAGTAATAGTAGTACTCCCTCCGTCTAGGTGTACAAGTCTTCCCTCCTTCTTGGTCACGGTGCACAACCAAAGATGACTTATTGACCTGGACGGAGGGAGTAGCACAGTCTGCAAGCATATATCGAGAGAGACGTGTAGTCCGATAGTATATAGTAAAGTTTGTGCTATATGCACGTACTTGCAAAATGCGTACGAATACACAAGGTTTCCAAACTTTCCATTTTACATACTTAATTAAGGACGCTAAAAATTCCTGAACGTTCGGGATTTATCATTTGCGTAACAAAACTAATGAGATCGCCTTAGAAACAAAAATTATACTCCTCCTAAAAGCCACGGCGCTCACAGGAGCGCTTGCGGCGCCGCCACGAGTGCCCTGGTGCGCAGCCGTTTCCCAGCGCGCCAACACAACGCCTCTTCCTCAGCCACGCAACTCGCGAGGTGCTGATTGGCGGCTTGCCAGCGGGCGAGCGCGATCTCACTGGTGTGGTGATCCGGCGCCAACAGGTACTCCTCCTCGCTGGAAGCGTGCACCCGGTCCACGTACCGCCAAGCGTAGATGAGGCGCTTGGGCCCAACTGCACTCAGGGCGTCGGCACGGGCGTCCTCCGTCACCCTCACGGCCCTCGCATGAGCCTTCTGCCAAAGAGCCAATTGCCTGACTCTCTTGGACGCGACATAGGCCTCCCAGGCAGCTTGTTCCACGGTGTGCTTCTCTTCCTCGGTCTTCTTCTCTGCCTCTATTTTGGCGCGCTCTGCTAGAGGCAAAGCCTCCCACAAGGCGACATCCATTTCTGTCCAAAGCTCCTCAAGGCTGGGGGGCTCGGCGGGCGGCGCGGCGTTCTCCTTGTAGCGGGGAGCCGATGCGTCCTCTGACGCGCATGCTGGTGAGATTGGGAACACCAACGCATCCACCTCAACGCGTCGCGACGAGGAGAGGAACACCGATGCGTCCTCCACGACTAGTGGCGGCGAGGAACGGAACGGTGACGCATCGCGTCACGGTGAGGAGCGGAACGCTGACGCGTCCTCCTCGACTAGTGGCGGGGAGGAACGGAACGGCGATGCATCGCGTAGCGGCGAGGAGCGGAACACCGACGCGTCCTCCTCGACTAGTGGCGGCGAGGAACGGAACAGCGACGCGTGACCGTCCACACGGCGCAGCGAGGGGCTCCTAGGGCTTGGGAGGGGCGATGTCATGGTGGTCGGCGTGAGAGGGAGGGGGAGGAGATAGCGATGAACGTGAACGTGAGGGGGAGGAGATAGCGATGTCGTGGGAGGCGCAGTATTTATAGCGAGCAATGGCACACCTACGTAAGATATGGACTGAGCTACATTGACTTAACTGCAGGTCCAGTTGCGTCACTGACATGTGGGCCAGTCCCCTGTGGGGCCCATATGTCAGTGACTCAATGCACCCGAAGTTAAGTAAAAGCTACGTGGGCATATTTGTTGGAGTAAATTACGGGGGAGCGAAGGGGTGGAAATATTGCTGGTCACAACGGATTGGACGAGCGTGGGGGGAGGAGAGTCATGCACGCAGATTTTTTCACATGGGGTGGAGTGGTGGGACCACCGGAGGGAGAAGGAGAGTTTGGCAGGCATATTATATCCACACATGGAGAGGAAAATATTTGGAGACGAACGGGCTTCCTGCAGGTATGGGGAACGGCGCATAATAAGTCATCTTGCATGCCGGGCTAGCTATAGTCTCAAGTCATTAAAAACATACACACCCCACACATGTTCATATTTCAAGGTGCACTAAATTATTGCATGCGATGATTAAGGCTGGCCATAATGGTGGCATCTTAGCTGGTGTCATGCACACGGGAATAGCAAACATGTTGATGTGGCAAAGAATTAAAGAAGAGAGGGGGGTTGGAGTAACTAGTGTTCATGCATGCATCGGTAAACACATTTTTTTGTGAAGAACGACAGCATTAGTTGAGTACTTTTGCAGACTTCAAAAACTATTCCATCGCCTCTACTATCTTGCTAAGAGTAGGTGAAATTTTTGAATCGAGCTGTTTAAACTAGAAGGGAGGTAGTGGTACTCTAATAGCTAACCTTGTTGTGATGACAAGATAGGACATGGCACGCACCTGGACGGAGGAACTAGTCTGCATTGTGCATTTAAGTTTTGTCTGAAGTCAATGTACCTCTACTTTCACCAGACTTATAGAAAAATGTACTAGTACTCATTATAATCAGCATTCACAATGTCAACATTCACAATGTCAAATCAATATTTTACACTCATTATGAAATATAGTTCTTATACTCATTATAATCAGTATTGTAGATATTGATATTTTTAGTATAAATTTGATCGTGGGATTTCATTGATGCCTGTCAAAGCATGGAGGAAGCGGAGCTTAGGGCTTGCATTGCCGGTCTCTACATAGGTATTTCTCTTCATAATCCTGTAATTTTAGAGACTGATTGCGCTTTTGTGGTAGCGTCTCTTGCATCAGGGGACTATGACAGGTCTGCTATGCGTGACCTAAAGATGAAAGCGTTGAGCATCTCAAAGTTGATCAACAATCTTCAATTGTCAAAGATTAGCCATTCGGCCAATAAGGTGGCACACTTAATCGCTAAGTATAGCTTTGACAATAGATTAGATGGTATTCTTGTAAATAACGTACCGCCCTGTGTGGTGAATATTGTATCGAATGAGTGTACTGGTGTGGCTGGTTAGTTAATATAAGGTGGTGTTAAAAAATGTATAAATTTGGTCAAACACTTGCAAACGGTTGATGGGAGTAAAAAGGACCAGAGGGAGTATCATGCATGCGGAGTAGGCAAAAAAATTGCTCATTTATAGCCGGTCGAAGTCTCAAAGGGCGCGACCACGCGAGGGAGGCGAAGGTCGTGGGAGGCACGACGGTTGACGGAAATAAGTGAAGTTACATCCACACGCCGTCATGGCGTGCGAACAGACAGAAGTTATACCGTCAGGCCTACGATATGGGTCTAGTAGACATGACATCTAGTGGGTCCCGCATAGTTCTCGAGAACTCTTTGGGGGCTTGTAGCCGTTTATCCACCGGGCAAGCCAGCAACCCCACGCCGTTCGCACGCCCTACTCGTCCCCGTCTTCTACCTCACAACAGTTCGCTCCCAGTCGTCCCGTCCTTTCACATTAGTTCGCTCCCAGTTTTTGTGGGGTACAACAACTTAACTTCTCCTAAACCTCCTCCAAAATCCATGGCCTCCCAAATCTCCATGGTCGCCACTGAGTACCAGGTTAGAGCCATCACCGGTGATCAATTCATTGTCATCTACACACGTGGATCCGCGACGGTGAAAGCATGGCTTGCTCGCTTCCTATGCATGTTCAATAGTTCAACGGATGAGTGGGTCGCTGGGCTAGATGTTGAGTACACCACAGTCCTGGGACGAGAGAAGGATCTAAAGGACGAAGAGAGGAAGAAACCTGCCGTGATCCAGGTTTGCGTACATAACGTTTGCTTGGTCTACCACATATTCCATGCCGACGTTGAGTGCCAGGATTTTAAGAACTTCCTCAAGGACAAAAGAGTGAAATTCGTTACTGTAGGCTTTAAGAACGATAGGGATGTCCTGCGTCGGATAGGTCCCGTCGTAGGCCAGCCCTTCGATCTCCAGAAGGCAAGCCTGGTGTCCTCCTCTCAACCTTATATGCTGACCCTGGCAGCAGCCATGATTGATCCTTCATACACTAAACTGAATAAACCTCATCACGAGTTTCATCATGCATGGGAGTCGAAGACATTAGATGAAGATCACATCCTGTACGCATCAATGGATGCCTACCTTTGTTTAAATATCTACAAGGGTTGGATGAAGAAGCAGAGCCCAGTGTCCGGTTCAAGCAAAGAAGCGTCGGCGAAGAGGAAGGGGCAGAGGGATGAGGACGAAGTCGAGGACGTGGACTCGGACTCCGAGTAGGTGGCAGTGCCATCGCTCATGCTGGTTCTACTGCAGTGTCAAGCGGACTAGTTGCTTAGTTTATTTTCAAGGTTGTGTTGTGCTGAGGCCCCAGCAGAACTATGTTTATGTTCTTTCTCGTTATTTGAACTCTTTAGTACGTACAGTAGTACTAGTACTATGTCTTACTACTGTTCTTCTTGCAGTTGGTACTACTGCTCGTATGTTCATGTTCCTACTGTACTTAATACGTTCGTACTAGTAGTATAATTTGGGTCAGTCGATTTGTGAAAGAAGTTCGATGGAGTGAAGGAAGAAGACGGCAGCAGAGGTGGAAGAAGCCCTTCTAGCCATCCATGTTGCATCAAACGGCTCACATGAATCGACCGACCCAAATTGCTCCTTCAGGTTACAGGATCCATGTGGCATTCAAGGTCTCCAAGGTAGATTCCACGTCCGCACCCGGTTTGCGGGCTCGACGCGCGCGCGACCAGCTTCCGCCGTGATAGCCACCATGCGCGCCTCCTTCGCGCGGGCGGAGACAACAATGACACGCTAGTTCCTCCTCGCCGGTGTGCTGGAGCACGCGCTCGTCCTCCTCTTTGTACGCTGCATGCATAGACGCGGCTCCACCAGCTGCTCGCGTGCTTGGCAGCGCGGCAGCATGTCAAGGAGGGACTGCAGACGATGTGAGCGGGCGAACCTTCAGATTCATGGTACAGGGATGGCGGCGACACGGCGGTGATGGGCGAGAAATTGTTGGCCGGAGTAGGCGGGCGCCGGCATGTGCAACGGTGACGGCGGCATATTGATGAGTGCGCGTGTGGGAGCTTACTTTAGTTTTATATAAGGTTGGTCAAACTTAAAAGAAAACCATACTAGTACACCTAAACATTAGACTTAGGCAGCGCTTTTATTAGTTTTTTTTAAGTTAGTACCACAACCACGATACGGAATCCTGTGCAAGCGCGTGAACCGCGGCCGCGCGGTCGATCGAACGGTGCGTCACCGTGTCGCGCTCGAAGGACATCCACCGAACCTTTTTGTGTGTGTGAAAAAAATCCTCGAATATTACTCAACTTTTTTTTCCTGGCAAAGTTCTTGACGCTGCAATATTTCCATATATTTGAATTTAGCTCCAGTTCGTGTTTATTTGGATTTGGACGTTTTAGGTGCGCTTTAGTTTTTTTTAATAATTATTTTGTGTGTGTGACTGAGAGAGAACGTGTGTATGTGTCCATATGTGTGTTGTGGCGGAAGGGCAATGTGGAGACGGTGTGCGTGTGATACAGACATAGAGAGGTGTGAATGTGCAAATGATCATGCATGAGTGAGACATAGACAGACGCCGATACGTTGTGTATACATGAGAGAACGGTCTTCTAGTTTACTTGTGTGTGTGTGTGTGAGAGAGAGAGAGAGAGGAGCATCCTTAACACAACAACCATCTCTCTCGATTCGTCCGTCCCTCGCACGATCGCATGCAACACATGCATCAACGCGCACATTTTGACACCCTCACCCGGCCCCTTCCCACCTCAAGGCCCGTAATACGTCCATTTTGCATCATGCTTTTATGTCAATATTTATTGCATTATTGGCTGTTATTTCACATTATGTCACAATATTTATGGCTATTCTCTCTTATTTTACAAGGTTTACATGAAGAGGGAGAATACCGGCAGCTGAAATTCTGTGCTGGAAAAGGAGCAAATATTGGAGGCCCACTCTGCGCAACTCCAAAAGCCCTAAAACTCCACGGAATGTCTTAAAATAAATAAAGAAAAATCATCGCTAAAGATGAAGGCCAGGGGGCCCACACCCTTCTCATGAGGGTGGGGGCGTGCCCCCCTACCTCATGGGCCCCCTGGTGGCTCTCCGATGCCCGTCTTCTCCTATATTAAGTCTTTCGATGAGAAAAAAATATCAAGCAACCTTTCGGGACGAGACTCCGCCGCCACGAGGCGGAACCTTGGCGGAACCAATCTAGGGCTCCGGCAGAGCTGTTCTGCTGGGGACACTTCCCTCCGGGAGGGGGAAATCATCACCAACGCTCCTCTCATCGGGAGGGGGAAATCTCCATCAACATCTTCACCTGCACCATCTCATCTCCAAATCCTAGTTCATCTCTTGTATCCAATTCTTGTCTCCAAGTCTGGGATTGGTCCTAGTAGGTTGCTAGTAGTGTTGATTACTCCTTGTAGTTGATGCTAGTTGGTTTATTTGGTGGAAGATCATATGTTCAGATCCTATATGCACATTATTACCCCTCTGATTATGAACATGAATATGCTTTGTGAGTAATTACGTTTGTTCCCGAGGACAAGGGAGAAGTCTTGCTATTAGTAGTCATGTGAATTTGGTATTCGTTCGATATTTTGATAAGATGTATGTTGTCTAACCTCTAGTGGTGTTATGTGAACGTAAACTACATAACACTTCACCATTATTTGGGCCTAGAGGAACGCATTGGGAAGTAATAAGTAGATGATGGGTTGCTAGAGTGAGAGAAGCTTAAACCCTAGTTTATGTGTTGCTTCGTAAGGGGCTGATTTGGATCCATATGTTTCATGCTATGGTTAGGTTTACCTTAATACTTTTGTTGTAGTTGCGGATGCTTGCAATAGAGGTTAATCATAAGTGGGATGCTTGTCCAAGTAAGGGCAGTACCCAAGCACCGGTCCACCCACATATCAAATTATCAAAGTACCGAACACGAATCATATGAGCGTGATGAAAACTAGCTTGAAGATATTCCCATGTGTCCTCGGGAGCGCTTTTCCTATTATAAGAGTTTGTCTAGGCTTGTCCTTTGCTACAAAAAGGATTGGGCCACCTTGCTGCACTTTATTTACTTTTGTTACTTGTTGCTTGTTACAATTTATCTTATCACAAAACTATCTATTACCACTTATTTCAGTACTTGCCGAGAATACCTTGCTGAAAACCGCTTATCATTTCCTTCTGCTCCTCGTTTGGTTTGACACTCTTACTTATTGAAAGGACTACGATAGATCCCCTATACTTGTGCGTCATCAAGACTCTTTTCTGGCGCCGTTGCCAGGGAGTGAAGCGCCTTTGGTAGGTGGAATTTGTTAAGGAAAATTTTATTTAGTGTGCTGAAATTTCCTGTCATTTGTTACTATGGAAAGTAATTGTCTGAGGGGCTTGTTCGGGGTATCTTCACCCCGTCCAGTTGAGCCAAGAGTTGCTCCTCAACCTACTGAACCTATTGAACCTACTAAAAATGAAACTCCTTTTCAGATTCCTTCGGGTATGATGGAAAAACTGCTAGCTAACACTTTTGCAGGAGAAGGAACAAAGCATCCTGACGAACATCTTCTGCAACTCTCTGACGTCTTCCGTGGGATTACCACTGTCACGCTGGGAGATGGGTCCTCCTGTCTCTTTTGGAAAGATGCCTGGTTCGGTACTGACCGCCAGGCCCCCCTCATGGAGCTCTTCCCCCGAGCCTTCTCATTCTGTTTGAATGAAGATGCATCTGTCGCTGATGTTCTCACGACCACGAACCCCAACTTACTCTTCCATCTGCCATTGTCAACACAGGCCAGGGGGGAGGTTAGAGAGATCCAACAGGGCTCGTTGCATATAGTCTTGGATAGTGATCACTATGATGCCTGGGAGTGCTCCCTCGATGGAACTTACTCCTCGAAGAAGTTTTATGAACACTGTTTCAGGGAGGTTGTTGCGGACAAGGCCTTTCTCTGGCTTTGGAAAGCTAAATGCCCAATCAAAATCAAGATGTTCGGGTGGCTGCTGCTGGTTGATCGCCTGAACACAAGGAACATGCTGAGACGTAGACACTATAATGTGGCTAACAACGTTTATACCTGCATGCTTTGTCAAAACCCACCTGAGGAAACAGTGGAGCACCTGTTCTTCGCCTGCCCGTTTAGTTAGCGCTGCTGGGCCAAAGTTGGCATGCTTTGGCCAGCGATGGGAGACAGAATCTCTTTGATTCATGGAGGCAAAGAAAGCTGGCATCAGCCTTTGTTTATGGACATATTCTTGATGGCAGCCTGGAGTCTGTGGATGGAAAGGAACAATGTTTATTTCAGAGGGATCCAACATTCACTTGACTCATGGCTTGCTAGATTCAGAAATTTGCTGGGTCTTTTGTTCCATAACTGTAGAGAGGATCTCCATCCCTACCTAAACGCTTACATACAAAGGTTGTAACCTTCCTTGTAACACTTGCCTAGCTTTGTTTCTTCTGAGCTTGGCCGGGTGGCCACCAAAAACCCATTTGTAACCTTGATGTAATTATTCTCTTGTGAGTAATAGAAAGTCAGTGGGAGCCTCTCCCACTGTCGTTAACCGTCAAAAAAAATCTATGCTATGTGGATGATATTTGTGGACTATTTAAGCTTGCAGGTATACCCGATAATGTTGTTAAGAAGAAGGCTTTCCCTTTATCTTTGGAGGGAGACGCATTGACATGGTATAGGCTATGTGATGATATGAGATCATGGAACTATAAAAGATTGAAATTGGAATTTCATCAAAAGTATTACCCTATGCATCTTGTTCATCGTGATCGCAATTATATTTATAATTTTTGGCCTCGCGAAGGAGAAAGCATTGCTCAAGCTTGGGGGAGGCTTAAATCAATGTTATATTCATGCCCCAATCATGAGCTCGCAAAAGAAATAATTATGCAAAGTTTTTATGCTCGGCTTTCTCGTAACAATCGCACCATGCTCGATAATTGTTGTGCTGGCTCTTTTATGATGAAGCCTATTGAATTTAGATGGAATTTATTGGATAGAATTAAATGCAACTCTGAAGATTGGGACCTTGACGAAGGTAAGAAGTTAGGTATGACACCTAAGTTTGATTGTGTTAAATCTTTTATGGATACCGATATTTTCCATAAGTTTAGCACTAAATATGGACTTGACTCTGAGATAGTAGCTTCTTTCTGTGAATCTTTTGCTACTTATGTTGATCTCCCCAAGGAGAAGTGGTTTAAATATCATCCTCCCATAGAAGTAAAAGTAGCTGCACCTGTTAAAGTTGAAGAAAAGACTGTCACGTATAATGATCCTATTGTTCCCACTTCTTATGTTGAGAAACCACCTTTCCCTGTTAGAATGAAGGATCATGCTAAAGCTTCAACTGCTGTTCGTAAAAGCAATATTAGAACTTATACCCCTCCTGAGCAAGTCAAAGTACAAACTAATATTGCTATTGTTAAAGATATCTTGTCTGATAATATTGATGGGCATGTTATTCAATTCTCTGGTGAAACTGCTAGAATTGCTAAACCGTGTGATAGAGATAAACATAGACCTGTGGTAGGCGTGCCTGTTATTTCTATTAAAATAGGAGATCATTGTTATCATGGCTTATGTGATACGGGTGCTAGTGCTAGTGTTATACCCATTGACTTATACAAAGAAATTATGCATGATATTGCACCTGCTGAGTTAGAAGATATTGATGTTACAATTAAACTTGCCAATAGAGACACTATTTCGCCGGTGGGAATTGTTAGAGATGTTGAAGTCTTGTGTGGGAAAACCAAATATCCCGCTGATTTTATTGTTCTTGGTTCTCCACAAGATAGCTTTTGTCCCATTATATTTGGTAGGCCCTTCTTGAATACTGTTAATGCTAAGATAGACTGCGAAAAGAATGTTGTTACTATTGGCTTGGATGATATGGTTCATGAGTTTAATTTCTCTAAATTTAGTAAACAACATCGTGAGGAAGAATTGCCTAGTAAGGATGAAATTATTGGTCTTGCTTCTATTGCTGTACCTCCTAGTGATCCTTTAGAACACTATCTGCTAGACCATGAAAATGATATGTTCACGAAAGAAAGAAGGGAAATAGATGAAGTATTCTTTAAACAGGAACCTATTCTCCAACACAATTTGCCTGTTGAAATTATAGGGGATCCCCCTCCACCCAAGGGTGATCTCGTGTTTGAGCTTAAACCGTTAACCTTCGACATAGTTCCGTTCCGTAGCGGCTATCATGCTCTGCTCAGATGGACCGCGTTTGCAAAGTTCAACGCGGTGCCGCACTACGCATACCTAAAGCTCAAGATGCCAGGCCCTCGAGGAGTCATCACGGTCAACGGAAACACTGAACGCTCCCTCCGAACGGAGGAACATACAGCGGCTCTCGCGGCAGAAGTACAATGCAGCCTCTTAAGGCAATTCTCGAGTCCAGCCGTTAAGCGACCGGACACGGCTAAACGCGCCCGGAGTAACCTACAACAAGACCACCTGGCACATTCCGAGCACGCATAGCAATGCGGCCCCAACCCCAACCCTCGCAAGATTGCAAGACTGGTCCTTCGCGTACATCATTACGCTCTGGAGATGCCATGGGCATAGGGGGAGGGGCACGACCACGACAGGCCCAGAATGCGGCTTAACCACACCAGGGGCTCCCAAGTGTGTCATTCTTTTTTTTTTCTTTCTTACCCACAGGACTCCGTTCACCAGAGGCCCTGTCCAGCAGTAGACCGGCCGAACTCACGATGCAACAGCCAGGGAAGGAGAAAGGCTACGATGAATATCCAGGTGGTCTCCATTAGGAGCATTAAATTTGTTTTATACACCATTCCGCAGCCTACCCCTGGAGGGGGACATGTTTAATAGTCCCATCTCTTGCTTACCGCACTACTTGTATCATTCTGCATTCATGGCAGTATTTCTTGAATAAACAATGCAGCACCTTTTTGCTTACAATTGCATTCCTTTCTTATACATATGTTCATTTATGACATGTCGCATCCGTACACTTTGGTACGGCTAAATACACCAGGGGCTTAAGTTCCCCACATTATGGTGTGATAAGTCCGAACACTTTCACAAGTGCGGCACCCCGAACTTATAGCATTATATGCATCGGCTCCGAATCATGTCTTGGGTCAATAGTTGGGTTTGCCCGGCTCCCATGTTTTGGTACCTTACGTTCCGTTGTATCGGCTAAGGTAGCACTGGGAGAACCACTACGATTGCGCCCCAGTTGAGCTGGGCAAGTGCCTCAGTGGAGAAAGCTAAAACTGACCATCATGATGAGGCGAGAGCCGGTCGCTGTTCGAGAGGTTTTTTGGAGTCCCTAAAGACTTATGCCACTTAGAGTGAGGAACCGGCTTTGTCCGGCCCAGGCGTGGATAGTGCCCCGAATTTGGCCTTCCGAACACTAGGGGCTTCGCCGAAATTTAAAATTATAGAATTCTATGGCTAAGTGAGAGTGTTCAAGCATTATAAGTCCAGTTGCCTCGTTCGTTGTGTTGAGCGCCTCCCTAGATGGACCCAAATATGGGAACAAGAGTGCTCAAATTTATCCCGAACACCCCAGCACTCGTGGCATGGGGGCTAAAGCTGACGACTTGCCATCTCTCAGATTTGATAAACAGCCGCACAGAAGGTAATATTTTAAATCAACAAGCATTGCTTAGCGCATATGAACAAAGTTTTCAGCGCACAGGATAACAAAATGCGAGTCTACTCAAATATTACATTTTTGGAGCACTCACCCGCAATAATGCGGGCACCCTTCAGGACACCCTTACAATACATCTCGGGCATGCGATACTCCTTGCCAGGCGGTGGCGCGTCCGTCACAAGCTTCTCAGCATCCATCTTGCCCCAGTGCACCTTAGCACGGGCAAGGGCCCGACAGGCACCTTCAATACAGGCGAATTGCTTGATGACCTCAACCCATGGACAAGCATCCACCAGTCGCCGCACCAGGCCGAAGTAGTTCCCAGGCATGGCCTCCTTGGGCCACAGCCGAACTATGAGGCCCTTCATGGCCTGTTCGGCCACCTTGTAGAGCTCGACCAGCTGCTTCAGCTGGTCGCTAAGGGGCACCGGATGTCTGGCCTCAGCATACTGAGACCAGAAGACCTTCTCCGTCGAGCTCTCCTCCTTGACCCTGTAGAAAGCGGCAGCATCGGACACGCTGCGGGGCAGATCTGTGAACGCTCCTGGAGAGCTCCGAATTCGGGTAAGTAATAGGTAATTCACATTCACATGCTTGCTTTGCATGAAAACTGCCTTACCCGCCGCTATTTTGTTCAACGCCTCGATTTCCTGAAGGGTCTTCTGGGCTTCGGCCTTAGCGGCTTTGGCACTCTCAAGAGCCGATGCAAGCTCGGACTCTCGAGTCTTCGAGTCGCGCTCCAAACTCTCATGATTTTCCACGAGAGCCTGGAGCTCTTTCTGTACCTCCGCCACCCGCGCCTCCTGCTTCTCTCGCCCAGCACGCTCCACGGCCGCATTACGTTAAGCCGCGGATACCGCCTCCTTCAGGGTTGCCACCTCGTTCGTGGCCCCTAAAGTACCCACGTTATCCTTGTCATTTCTCTTGCAACCAAATCCTTTTCTGTAAGGTACAACTTTAATAAGGTGTTACTCACCTTCCTTGTCCTCGAGCTGCTTCTTGGCACGGCCGAGCTCGTTCTCGGACCGCTCGAGGCTTTGCTTCAAAGCATCGACCTCCGCAGTCAGTGTGGCAGAGGTCAGCAGCGCAGCCTACAATCCCATATTGACATATTTTTTAAGACTCCTGCATATATCTTTTTAGATCCTCAGTCCGGCTTTTCTTTCTGAACTCAGAACCGAGCATCAGGGGCTACTGTCTATGCGGTACTATTTTACATATATTAATATTCTTACCTCAAAGCCTGTTAGAAGGCTGCTGCAGGCTTCGGTCAGCCCGCTTTTGGCGAGCTGAACATTCTGAATCACCACACTCATGACAGTGCGGTGTTCCTCCTCGATGGAAGCGTCGTTGAGCGCCTCCAGCAAGTTATCCGGCGCCTCCGGTTGGATGAAGGCCGCTGGTGTCACGGTCTTGCCCTTCTTATGAAGGGGCCGCCTGCCGGACTCCGGAACCACTGCAGGTTCCGGTGCGGAGTCCGGTACGAAGTCTGGGAGGTTGCCCTGTGGCACCTCCGGGGCCTCCTCCTCCGGGTGGGTCCCTCTCTGGGATCCCACCTTGGCGTCGTCGGCGTCACGGGGGGTGGAGGCGGTTGGAAGTGAAGTACTATTCACATCCGACGTACCCAAGGACCCGCTCAATGAAGCGGGAAGATCGTCCTTGGGCGGACTGCAGGGTTGTATGCAGCATTAGAAAGACACCGTGTGGCGAAAAGAAAAATCATGAAGTTATTCGGAAGTCCGGGTACTTACGATCTCGCCAGGGGCTTGGCCCTTGAAGGCCAATCCTCGTCATCGTCACCGGCGTTGGCGGAACAGTCCGGGGGAAGAGTCCTTCCCTTCTTGGACCCTTCGGCCTCCCTCGTTGGGGAGACCTTCCTTTTCTTCCCTCCCCCTGCTGGGGGAGAGGCCTCTTTCTTCTCCTCCTCGTCCTCGTGGGAGGAGTCCGCCTCGGAGTCATCGGACGATGAGTCCGATAACACCTAAAAACGGGAACTCTTTCGAGTGCCCGTGGCCTTCTTCTTGGCCTTCTTCTCCGGCACCACGTGGGGTGCCGGAACCAGCAGCCCCGTTAAGCGGGTGTCCGCTGGGTCTTCTGGCAAAGGGGACGGACAGTTCGTCCGCTCGGCCTTCTTCAGCCAGTCCTATCAAAGGAGAGGGAGTTTAGATCCCGCATAGAGTCAAACTATGGAAAACAAGTGTCCCGTAAAGGGTAGAATCGCTTACTTCACTAGCCTGGCGTTGTGAGCTGAATCCGCGATCTTCGGTGGCGGATGCGGGAGCCTCGGCGCCCTTAAACAGCACCTTCCAGGCATCTCCGTACATAGTGTCGAAGAGCCTGCTGAAGGTTCGGTGCTGGGCCGGATCAAACTCCCTCAATTTGAAGGCCCGTTGTTGGCGCGGGAGAATCCGGCGGATGAGCATGACCTGGACTACGTTGACAAGCTTGAGCTTCTTGTTCACTAGCTTTTGGACGCAGGCTTGGAGTCCGGTCAGCTCCTCCGAATCGCCCCAGGTCAGGCCACTCTCTTTCCAAGAGGTGAGCCGTGTGGGGATGTCAGATCTGAATTCGGGGGCCGCTGCCCATTTAGGGTCACGCGGCTCGGTGATGTAGAACCACCCCGATTGCCACCCCTTGATGGTTTCCACGAAGGCGCCCTCAAGCCAAGTAACATTGGGAATCTTGCCCACCATGGCGCCTCCGCACTCTGCTTGGCTGCCCTTCACAACCTTCGGCTTGACATTGTAGGTCTTGAGCCACAAGCCGAAGTGGGGCTGGATGCAGAGGAAGGCCTCGCACACGACGATAAACGCCGAGATGTTAAGGATGAAATTCGGGGCCAGATCATGGAAATCCAGGCCGTAGTAGAACATGAGCCCCCGGATAAAGGGGTGAAGTGGGAAGCCCAGTCCGCAGAGGAAATGGGGAAGGAATACCACCCTCTCATGGGGCCCGGGGGTGGGGATGAGCTGCCCCTCGCCGAGGAGCCGATGCGCGATGTCGCTGGACAGATATCCAGCGCTACGCAGCTTCTTGATGTGCCCCTCCGTAACGGAGGAGGCCATCCACTTGCCTCCCGCTCCGGACATAGTTGGAGAAGGTTGAGGTGAGATGTGCGGACTTGGGCGCTGGAGCTCGAGTGAACGGAGATGGATAAGCAAAGGAGGAAGAAGGCGCAGGAAAAAAGGTGGATCCTTATCCCCTTATATATGGGCGGACGGAACTATGCGTCCCCACCGGCCTGGTAAAACTCGCTTTTCTCCCAAGCACTGCAATCAATGGCGTGGTTGGGTTACCCACGTCCGTATTGATGGGAATCCCAGAATAAGGGGAACACAGTCTCTGCTTCGACAAGACGTGCCAAGGAAACCGCTTCGCTAAACGCGCTGAGGTGGTATAACAAAAACGATTCAAGTAAAGGCTTGGTTGTGGTGTGACATCACGCCACGAAATACGTCAGCAGATTGAACTTGTGTAAATATTATTCTCTCTACGGTGGAATGTGGAATTTATTTTGCAGAGCCTGACACTATCCTGGTGTTCACAATCTTCTATAAATTATTCGGAGGAGGAACCCGCCTTGCAATGCCGAAGACAATATGCACGCCGGACTCGTCTTCATTGAAGCCTGGTTCAGGGGCTACTGAGGGAGTCCTGGACTAGGGGGTGCCCGGATAGCTGAACTATCATCATCGGTTGGACTCCAAGACTATGAAGATACAAGATTGAAGACTTCGTCCCGTGTCCGGATGGGACTTTCCTTGGCGTGGAAGGCAAGCTTGGCGATACGGATATGTAGATCTCCTACCATTGTAACCGACTCTGTGTAACCCTAGCCCTCTCCGGTGTCTATATAAACCGGATGGTTTTAGTCCATAGGACGAACAACAATCATACCATAGGCTAGCTTCTAGGGTTTAGCCTCCTTGATCTCGTGGTAGATCTACTCTTGTAATACCCACATCATCAATATCAATCAAGCAGGACGTAGGGTTTTACCTCCATCAAGAGGGCCCGAACCTGGGTAAAACATCGTGTCACTTGTCTCCTGTTACCATCCACCTAGACGCACGGTTCGGGACCCCCTACCCGAGATCCACCGGTTTTGACACCGACACCGAGTGATACCAGAGAACAGTAGAGACGTGAGAGATAATGAAAACCGTGTAATGTATAATGATAGGGAGAGTGTGACACTTCTCAAGGGAAACATCGAGAGACCATGTTTGCGAGGATAGGAGAAACAAGAAGTGAGCGTGCGGGTGAGCTGGAGAAAAGAGAGTGATAGCTAACTGAAGGAGCATGCATGCGAGAGAGATGGGCATGAACGGAGTAAACAAAAAAGGGATTCAAATATTTGAATTCGAGATGATGATACATGTAATCCATACTCGAACCAAAATTGATCTATCAAACATGCATACTCATATTAATTCACGCACATCTATGTTATTTAATATGTAGATATTACTGATCCATACATTTTAGTAGAACAAAATTTGGTTAAATTTTTTCGAATTCAACCTTAAGATTTCGAGATCGTTGTATTTGTAAATCATATTATACATATAAAGGAGCAGAATTCTTTGTTGTGCTTTTGAAAGTATATATAAAAAAATGATGTATATAGAATGTATTTCCAATTTAAAATGGATCCTGCCCGAAAAAATAGAATACAAACGGGATTCGAATTGAGTTGGCACGAGCGTAAACATGCACTGTGCAAAATTTGAACGAAGCGGGGAGAGTCGCAGTAACCGTCCGAAACCAAAATCTACGAGATGGAAATTACTACTGCCTATCCCTACCATGCAAAGCCTATCTGCTGGATTTCTATAGGTTTTGATAGGGGTAGGTTTGTAATTTCACCCAAATGTGACGTAACCGCCTCTCACGCGGATTCATACATGGTGGGCGCCAAAACACAGTGTGTCCTCGGCTGAAATCGACTCCCTCCCCGATTCATATTCATATACACAGTGGGCGCCAAAAACAAACTCTCGTCGGCAAATATTCGGTGTATGCGAGATTACCGTGCTATCCCCAACCAACTAATGTTGCTGTGATGTAGTAGAAATTTGAAACGGGGGCTAAGTTTGTAAATTTCCTTGCATTTGAGACAAGCGCGCCCTGAATACATGTTTCCCCCCTGAGGGAGTCCTGGACTAGGGGGTGTCCGGATAGCCGAACTATCATCATCGGCCGGACTCCAAGACTATGAAGATACAAGATTGAAGACTTTGTTCCGTGTCCGGATGGGACTTTCCTTGGCGTGGAAGGCAAGCTTGGCGATACGGATATGTAGATGTCCTACCATTGTAACCGACTCTGTGTAACCCTAGCCCTCTCCGGTGTCTATATAAACCAGATGGTTTTAGTCCATAGGACGAAAACCAATCATACCATAGGCTAGCTTCTAGGGTTTAGCCTCCTTGATCTCGTGGTAGATCTACTCTTGTAATACCCACATCATCAATATTAATCAAGCAGGACGTAGGGTTTTACCTCCATCAAGAGGGCCCGAACCTGGGTAAAACATCGTGTCCCTTGTCTCCTGTTACCATCCTCCTAGACGCACAGTTCGGGACCCCCTACCCGAGATCCGCCGGTTTTGACACCGGCATTGGTGCTTTCATTGAGAGTTCCTCTGTGTCGTCACCAATAGGCTCGATGGCTCCTTCGATCATCAATGACGCAGTCCAGGGTGAGACTTTTCTCCCCAGACAGATCTTTGTATTCGGCGGCTTTGCACTGCGGGCCAACTCGCTTGGCCATCTGGAGCAGATCGAAAGCTACGCCCCTGGCCGTCAGGTCAGATCTGGAAGTCTGAACTTCACGGCTGACATCCGTGGAGACTTGATCTTCGATGGATTCGAGCCAGAGCCGAGCGCGCCGCGCTGTCACCATGGGTATGATTTAGCTCTGCCGCCGGACAGTGCCCTGGAGGCCGCACACGAGTCCGCTCCGACCCTCAATGCGGAGCCGGCTGCGCAGATCGAGGACGGGTGGCTAGACACCGCCTCGGGGGCTGCAACCTCTACGGCGATGGAGCCGAATACCGACATTGTCCCTTGTGAAGCTCGTGACTCCGAGGTGCCGGACTCCTTGCCGGACTCCGAACCTCCCGCGCCCCCTCCAATCGAATCCGATTGGGCGCCGACCATGGAGTTCACCGCTGCGGACATCTTTCAACACTCACCTTTCGGTGACATCCTGAATTCGCTAAAGTATCTCTCGTTATCAGGAGAGCCCTGGCCGGACTGCGGTCAGGACGGTTGGGATGCGGACGACGAAGAAATTCAATTCCCACCCACCACCCACTTAATAGCCACTGTCGACGATTTAACCGACATGCTAGACTTCGGCTCCGAAGACATCGACGGTATGGACGATGATGCCGGAGACGACCAAGAACCAGTGCTTACTGGGAACTGGAAAGCCACCTGAAGGAAGCGATAACGAGGAACAACGGGACGTGGCGAAGGATAATTCCCCCGAAAAACAACCAAAACGGCGACGCAAGCGCCGCCCAAAGTCCCACCTCGATAACAACGGCACCCATACTGACCCAGCCGTAGAGCAGGGCGAACCAGTGGACGACGAACATGCCACCAAGCAACCAGCCAAACAGGATGAATTGGACGAGCAACCCATTCC
Organism: Triticum dicoccoides; assembly: GCF_002162155.2. Lineage (NCBI taxonomy): Eukaryota > Viridiplantae > Streptophyta > Magnoliopsida > Poales > Poaceae > Triticum > Triticum dicoccoides. The sequence goes on from NC_041389.1 coordinate 394,426,729, forward strand.
CGGCGAAAACAATAGTCCAGACGATCTCACGCCGGACACATCACCAGAGCATAAGAACCTTCACAGAAGGCTCGTCATCACTGCAAGAAGTTTGAAGAAGCAAAAGCGGAAGCTCAAAACGGCGGAAGACGTACTCAGAATGAGATGGAGCAAAGTACTCAAGACCACAGATAAATATGGCGATAGTCACCAAGCAAAGAGCTACCCGAAGCGCAAGCTGTTGCCCGAATTTGACGAGGAGGCCGTAGAGCCCCCACATTCAAAAAAGAAAGAGGCCGCCTGGCCGGATAGACGACTAGATAATAGGCTAAGAGCGGCAAGCGGCGCCGCACACAATCCGGCACACAATCCACATAAGGATCCTCGCAAAAAGGATGGCCCGGTCAGGTCCATCTATGGGCCAAAAAAGAAGGCTCCAGGAAGCAACACAACCCGCCAAGTGTTCGAAGATAACGGCACACCCAAATACAGGGGCGCCGCACACCCACTATGTTTCACCGATGGGGTACTGGATCATGAATTTCCAGCGGGATTCAAGCCCGTAAACATAGAGGCATATGACGGAACAACAGACCCCGGAGTCTGGATTGAGGATTATATCCTACACATACATATGGCTAGAGGAGACGATCTCCACGCCATAAAATACCTACCCCTCAAGCTCAAAGGGCCAGCTCGGCATTGGCTCAAAAGCCTCCCAAAAAATACCATCGGAAGTTGGGAAGAGCTTGAGGATGTGTTTCGAGCAAATTTTCAGGGAACTTATGTCCGCCCTCCGAATGCAGACGATTTAAGTCACATAACTCAATAGCCCGGGGAGTCAGCATGCAAATTCTAGAACAGGTTCCTCACCAAAAAGAACCAAATAGTCGACTGTCCGGACACCGAAGCCTTAGCAGCCTTTAAACATAACGTCTGAGACGAATGGCTCGCCAGACACCTCGGCCGGGAAAAACCAAGAACAATGGCCGTGCTAACAAGCCTCATGACCCACTTTTGCGCGGGGGAAGATAGCTGGCTAGCAAGATGCAGCACCAGCGACCCGAGTACATCCGAGGTCAGGGATGGAAATGGGAAATCACGACGCAGAAAAGATCAGCGCCAGAATAAGGAAAACGGCCCAAATAGCACGGCAGTCAACACCGGGTTCAAAAGCTCTCGGTCGAATAACAAAACACTGCCCCTTAAGGACAACAGTGATGAGCTATCCAACCTAAACAAAATCTTGGATAGGATATGTCAAATCCACAGTACCCCCGGGAGGCCTGCAAACCATACCCACAGAGATTGTTGGGTCTTCAAGCAGTCCGGCCGACTTAACGCCGAACACAAGGGGCTTGACACACCAAGTGAAGACGATGACGAATCCCACAAGTAGCAGGCCGGAAAACAGAAGACTTTCCCACTAGAAGTCAAAACAGTGAACTCACTTCATGTGATAAATAGTGCTGCAACTACTAAAACACGCGCCGCATGATCCACCCAAGCGGAGCCCCGAAATTGGATGTCAAACCCAATTACTTTCGACTATCAGGATTACTCCAGAAGCATTCGAAACGCAGGAGGGACTGCTTTGATATTGGATCCCATAATCGACGGACTATAATTGACACAAGTCCTAATGGATGGCGGCAGCGATATAAACCTGCTATACCAGGACACCATCCGCAGAATGGGGATAGACCCTACCAAAATTCGCCATAGCAACACTTCTTTCAAAGGAGTGACGCCAGGCCTTTATGCCAATTGTACAGGCTCTGTACTACTAAAGGTTGTGTTCGGTTCATCCGACAACTTCCGTCGCGAAAAGCTAATCTTCCATATCGCCCCATTCAAATAGCCATCAAGCACTACTGGGATGCGAAGCTTTCGCCCGCTTTAACGCGATACCACATTACGCGTCTCTTACACTCAAAATGCCCGGTCCATGCGGCATAATCTCATTAAAGGGTAACTCTGAGTGTTCCTCGACCACGGAAAACGTGAGACTGCCTTGACAGCCACACACTAATCCAACCTTGCTGATCAAAGCCCCAAAAAACAGGTCATTTAGACCTCGGACACGGTTAGGTGAGTCCGGCATAAATAAACAAGGGGATTCCGAGCCGCATACCTCTTTACAAGGGGCTGCACGTATAAACAATGAGAGCCAATAAAGCTCAATTTTATTCATCTTCCAAATCATACTCTGTTTTAAATACATTTTTTGCACGATATTTTTTCCAAACTAAGTTCTTCTCTTTTACAGATGAACCACGTGCTACACCCGTCCAGGATACAGCACAACGGAGACACAGGCGCAGACGTGCAGCAAGGACCCATTGCAAGGATTCTTTTCAGATTAAGACCCTGCGTAAACCTTTCTTACTGTCTCTTGTTGATACTCATCCCCCGGTTTCCTACCATAACCGAGGAGGAGGCTGGCGTTTTGGCATCGGCCGCGTCAGAAGTTCTCGCCTGTACCTGGACACTAGGGGCTTAGGGCATTGTTCTACCCGTTATCATAAAGTCCGAATACCTTAGGGAGTGTTCGGCATCTCGAGTTAGGCCTTATATGCATCAGCTCTGAATCATGTCTTTGGTCAAATGTTGGGTTTGCCCGGCTCCTGTGTTTTGCTACCTTACGTTCCGCTCCATCGGCTAACGCGGCACCAGGAGAACTACTGTGATTGTGCCCCGGTTCGGCCGGGCGAGCACCTCAGTAGAGAAAGCCGAAAACTGACTGTCATGATATAGCGAGAGACTGGTCAACCACTCGATCGACTACTGGAATGTTTAGAATTCCTCCGCTTTGACGAAGGACCGCTTCCCAGTCAGGCACACACGCGCCCCAAGTTCGGAGAGCGCGGTGCCTCTAGGGGCTATTTAGTAGCCCCACCATCGAGCTCCTATGGCTAAGTGAAAGTGATAAAGCATTATAGTCCGGTTGCCTAGTTTTGTATGCTATCACCTCCTTCAAAGGACCAAGACGTTGGATTAAGTGTGAAAATGCGCTTTTTTTGCAAACACCCTCGCACCATGTGTGTGGGGGCTGAAGCCAAAGACTGCCATCTTTCAGGTTATAAACGATCGCACAGGAGATACTTCAATACTTGAACGCACAAGTATAAGAAGCCATTACATTATAAATATGATCTCACAAATCATACATGTCATTTGAACATGACATTTTTCGAGCACTGCGACTCTATTAAACGAGCGCCCTGCAGGACTTCCTCAAAATAGTGCTTGGTGGGTAATCGACTCTCGTCCGAACCCCGGGACGCAACATCGGTGGCATTCATATCCGCCCAGTATGTCTTAACACGGGCAAGAGCCATCCATGCACCCTCTATGCATGTCGACCGCTTCATCACCTTGATATGCGGCACCGCCCCAAGGAATTGCTGCAATAAGCCAAAATAACTCTTCGGCTTGGGCCTTTCCGGCCACAGATGAGCCACCACATCCGTCATGGCAAGTCCGGACAATCTATTCATCTCAGCCAATCGATCGGTCAACGGAAGTGGACGCTCCGGACTATGGAATTGAGACCAAAAAAGCTCTTCCATTTCATGATCCTTCTGACTTCGGAAATGCACAACTACGTCCGCAGCACTCGCCGCCAAATCCAGATAAGGATCCTCCGCACCCCACAACTAGCCCAACTGAGCATACTTCGGATCCATGAACTTCCTACACAACAGAAAGGGCTTTCCAGCCGCAATGTCTCCTGCCTGACGCGGTTCCTCCTTCATAGCCCGCATTGCAGAACGGGCATCCTTGGCTTCGGCGGTGGCCTTCTTCAGGCCCTCCTGCTCCGCTTGGCGTTCTCTTTCAAGAACCTCATAGCGGTCGGTAGCATCTTTTATTTTCACGGCCATTACAGCCATTTCCTCCCTGCTTCAGCAGTGAGCAGCCTTTTCGGCTTTTAGCTCCTCCGCTGCCTTCGAGGCAGCCACATCACTTTTTCTGGCTTGGTCCTTGGCTCAAGCAAGCTCCGCCCGAGGGTCTTCCACAGCAGCGGCACCATCTGCATCAAGCATACATGTTGTAAGGAGTGGGCATCAGCTCCCTTACCAGGTGACCGCGGAAAAACCACCTACCTTGCGACTCGTCAAGTCATTTATTGACCAGCGCGATGTCTGCATCCGCAACGTCGAGTTGCCGCTTCAGCTCGGCAACTCTATCAGTCCGGCTGGCCACTGAATGTTCCACCACCTTCATAGGAAAGGCGACATTTTGTAACTGAGATTATGATCCTCGGCACGCTGTCGCTTTCGACAACATACTGAGTCTCAGGGGCTACTATCTATACAGGGCGCACTCTATGTGCAAAACTGTCAAAAGGTGTGTCATTTTTTGCGTACCTCAAACCCCGTCAGTAAACTTCCGACGGCCTCATGCAACCCACTCTCGATGGATGAGATCCTTTCAATCACCATACTCATTAATGCGCGGTGATCTTCTGAGAGAGACGCCCTCTCGAGCAAACCCTGCAGCTCCTCCGGCCGTACTCCAGTGGGTGCCGAACTCCCCGGCCCCGCCGGACTCGGGGAGACCCTCCGTGACGACACCTCAGGGTCGTCCGCCCCACCTGACGGGGCAGCAAATGGAGGCGTTTCGCTCTCCGGACGAAGGTCCCCCGAGGATCAGCTCTGCTGAGAAGGGCTGAGATCCGAACTACAAGGTAAAAACTTCGGTTATCCTTAGAAATAAAATAGGGATGTCCCTTATTATAAAACTTCCCTTTTTTCTACTTACGGCTCGCTGGAGGGCTGATTCCTTTGGGGAGACTGTGCGGCCGGGACTCCTCCCAGCACAGGACCTTCCGGTGCAGATTTCTTTCCCCGCTTCGAGGCTTTGGCCTCCGGGTTTTCGGAAGCGGTCCTCTTCTCCCCCTAGAGGGAGGGATTCTTGATTCCCCCCTTACTGAGAGCCTCCTTAATAGAGGTGGTAGTTTCCCTGTTCCCCCCTTTGCCCTCCTCCGAAGGCGCTACCTCCAACATTTTGATTAACACGAGATCCGGCGTGGTCTCAGGGAGGGGGGCCGGACACCGTATCAGTTTTGCTTGCGCTACCCACTCCTGTTCAAGGGATAGCCGGTTAAAAGGCAAATCCATGATAAATAAATGGATGATATGTCCGGACACAGGGCTACTTACTTGAGTATCCGGGCGATTGCAGCTTAGGCCAGCTTCCTCGGTCAAGTCCGGACACATTTCTTGTGATTCAAAGAACAGTTTGTACATCTCCACGGGTTTTGTGCCCATGAAGTGTTGGAGAGCTTGTGGTCCCTCCGGATTGAATTCCCACAGGCGGAGGGGGCGACGCTTGCAGGGCAGAAGACGCCGAATCAGCATAACCTGCGTCACTACGACCAGAGTGATCTCCCTTTCTTGGAGGTCTCGAATCCGGCCCTGCAATAGGGGTACGTCCTTGAACGCCCCCCAGTCAAACCCTTTGTTGACCCACGACGTCAGCCATTGTGGAGGGCCCGAGCGAAAGGCGGGCGGCGGCCTCTGCCTGCTGCCCCTGGGAGCGGTGATATAGAACCACTCCTGTTGCCACAAGCCGAGCTCCTCCTGAAAAGAGCCCTCGGGCCATGGAGCATTGACCCTCTTGCTTATAACCGCCTCGCCGCACTCTGCCTGATGCCCCTCAATCATCTTCGGCTCCACATTGAAGGTTTTGAGCCACAAACTGAAGTGAGGGGTAGTGCGTAGGAAGGCTTCGCAGACGACAATAAATGATGAGATGTGGAGGATAGACTCCGGAGCCAAGTCGTGGAATTCCAGCCCATAGTAAAACAGGAGCCCCCTCACGAAGGGATCCATCGGGAAGCCTAAACCCCGACGGAGGTGACATACGAACACGACACTCTTGCCAGGCTCAGGAGTAGGAATGACCTGCCCTTGGGCAGGCAACCTATGCGAAATCTCGTAGGTTAAGTACCTGGCGTCTCTCAGCTTTAGCACGTCCTCTTCCGTGACGGAGGAGGGCATCCACCGGCCCTGTAGGTCGGAGCCGGACATTGTCGCAGGTCCGAAGTGCCCGAATCTAGAGCCCTGGGTGTTGGAACTCGGGGTGAGGGGCGGATTCGATTGAGGATTGAAGAAAAGGAACGGGCCTTGGTCTCATTATAAAGAGGGAGAATACCAAGAGCCGTCCCCGTGACCGTTTGGAACTCGCCTTCGATGGAGGGGGCGTGGCAACGGGCGCGGTTGGGTTAAACATGTCCGTATTGATGGGAATCCCGGAATAAGGGGAACACGATCTCTGCTTCGACAAGACGTGCCAAGGAAACCGCTTCGCTAAACGCGCTGAGGTGGTATAACAAAAACGATTCAAGTAAAGGCTTGGTTGTGGTGTGACGTCACGCCACGAAATAAGTCAGCAGATTGAACTTGTGGAAATATTATTCTCTCTACGTGGAATGTGGAATTTATTTTGCAGAGCCGGACACTATCCTGGTGTCCACAAACTTCTATAAATTATTCGGAGGAGGAACCCGCCTTGCAATGCCGAAGACAATATGCGCGCTGGACTCGTCGTCATTGAAGCCTGGTTCAGGGGCTACTGAGGAAGTCCTGGACTAGGGGGTGTCCGGATAGCCGAACTATCATCATCGGCCGGACTCCAAGACTATGAAGATACAAGATTGAAGACTTTGTTCCGTGTCCGGATGGGACTTTCCTTGGCGTGGAAGGCAAGCTTGGCGATACGGATATGTAGATGTCCTACCATTGTAACCGACTCTGTGTAACCCTAGCCCTCTCCGGTGTCTATATAAACCAGATGGTTTTAGTCCATAGGACGAAAACCAATCATACCATAGGCTAGCTTCTAGGGTTTAGCCTCCTTGATCTCGTGGTAGATCTACTCTTGTAATACCCACATCATCAATATTAATCAAGCAGGACGTAGGGTTTTACCTCCATCAAGAGGGCCCGAACCTGGGTAAAACATCGTGTCCCTTGTCTCCTGTTACCATCCTCCTAGACGCACAGTTCGGGACCCCCTACCCGAGATCCGCCGGTTTTGACACCGACACCCCCCTTCCTCTCTACCTCCCTTTTCCCCATTCGTACTCCGTGGGCGCCAAAACACCCTCTCCGCCCCACCCTCCTCCGTCCGCAGCCGCCCGCCACCCCATCCACCGTTGTCCTCCTCCACCATGCCGGAGCTGATACGCCGACGGCGCCGTCCATTACAAGAGATCGGCCTCTCTCATCCACGGCTTCGGACCGGGATCCTTGCATCACGTCCTCTCGCTTCATCCCCACCGTCGTCCACCTTGCCGGCACCGCTCCTACGACCGTCTCGTCCATCATGCCCCGCCGCCATCGTCTACCCTCCTAGATCTGGTTCCACGCCGCCGACAACCATCGCTACCGCAGCACCGTCAAATTCTCAGCAGATGCGTACATGGCGCCGCACCAGAGGCGGTACTCTTTCGTATCTACTCAACTTATTTATCACAGCAAGAAAATAGATCGCCACTGCTTTACTCTGATTTCTTGTCTTGGTTGCGAAGTTGCCTTTGTCCGGTTTGCACCTTCAGATCCGCCATGGCACGCTCAACACTATACTCCCAATGATTATGGTTTTCCCCTGTTATATTCCACACTAGTTAAATCACAGTAGACTAAATTTTTTAGAGCTCGCCGGAGTTCGCCGATGCGAACGAAGGGGCTCGGGTGGTTGTGGGGCCTCGCCGAACAAAGAAAACTCGACGCGGGTGGGGTTGGGGCGGGGGTGGGGGTGGGGGTGGCGGACGAACACGGGCGGTGGGTGTCGGTGGTCCGGCCGGCGACCCGTGCGGTGTTCTGTATGGGAAGAATCAGAGACGAGGAAGAAGATGGGTTAGGAGACGTAGGATCTTCATCCAACTGCCTGAGATGGCCGAGAGACAGCTGGGAGTTGCATTCTTAATGTGCTCTGGTTCATCATGTGTGGGCACTGTGCAACCAACATTTTATTATCCAAAATCTGCTTGCTCTTCTTTACCATGTTCCTGTTTCGTTCTTCTTTAATATGTACTCTCTCCGTTCCTAAATACAAGTCTTTGTATAGATGCCACCATGGACTACATATGGAGCAAAATGAGTGAATCTACACTCTAAAATGTATCTGGATACATCTGTATGTGATCCATAGTGGAAATCTCTACCAAGACTTATATTTTGGAACGGAGGGAGTTTGATAGTAGTACAGTATGTTCCTTGTACTGAAGATGAGCAGGGACATTTGCAGCGTAGAGGTCTATACGGTCGGATGTGATGGACACTTTGAGCCTCCTTGATTCGTAGGATCTTGTAAACATAGGAATAGGATTTGTAGTGGCCTGCCCACTTGAATCCTATAAGAACAGCAAGGAAATGCGGGGAGATGTGTCGCCTTTGGGAGTTACACTGATATTAACAGTACCGCACCTTCACTTGAAGAGAGCTGGTATCCGAAGCCTTCCTAGCCGTACCGGCAAACTAGCACATATATTCCAGCAAGTTCCACTTTGCTGATTTTACTCTGATGCTTAAGGTTTTCCCGTTATATGTACACTATGATCTGTGTAGCTGCTTTGTGTCGCACTAGCAGCAGTCCACTCTTGAAGCTAAACACTGCAATGACTCACAAAATTGGCACCAAGGCATTGGGTGCCATTCTGGATGCAATGAAACTCATACGCTCCCCACCTGTTGACTCTTGTTCAGAATATGATCCTAATGACTCTTTTTCAAAATTGCCACATATAGAGAGACAGCATGGAATTGCATTTCTTTGGGCGATGTGATTCATCATGAGTGGGCAACCAACATTTTATGCAATGAAGCGGAACCTCAAGAATATGCTTCCTCTTCTGTTCTTTAACATGTTCCTCTTTGTTTATTCTGTATTTAGTACGTATAGTATGTTCCTTGTCAGGAAGGGGCGCAGGGACATCTGCAGTCAACAGCTGATAGAGCTGGCCTGTACGTGATCGATGGGCTTTCAATTACTAGCAGCAACACAACACCGTATTTTCAAGCCAGTTCCACTTTTCTGATTTATATATCGTGGTTATGGTGTACCCCTATTATGTACACTATGATCTGCCTAGTTGTTGTGTGCTCTTGTTATCATGGTTTGGCAATAAACTCTCTATACAATATATTATGAACCTGTCATCTGCTAGCTTTCCTTACTTTTGGAGCCTATTTTTTGTGTACTTGTGCCATATTATATAAATGCACGCACCATATTACAGCACACATGAGCTCTCTCATCAGAATCCAGTGATAGCATACAAGTGTTTACAGGGGCGCCCCTATATTAGAATATCATCTGCATTACAAAGATAATCTCACGACTGTTTATGTTTTCATGGTTCTCAAATATTATACGCAATTACAGTGAATATCAGAATCCGTGCATCAGAAGAATATTGTGGAACACTGCAATGACTTACAAAATTGGCACCAAGGCATTGAGTGTCATTCTGGAAGCAATGAAACTCATACGCTCCCCACTTACTCCAGCAAGTAATGACTATTCTAACCTCGAGGAGTCAAAGGCAGATGGCCTGTCCTATTCACCCATAAGGTGACTGTTCTAATTTAGCAAGGTTTTATTGATTGCGCGTATCTTGCATATGTTGTCTTGCATTTCTTCTACTTTGTTGCACCGCCGTCTGCTTAGTTTACTCATCATATAACTCGAGATGCCATGCCCATCCACTATCAATACATATTCCATCTGTCATCATACCATGTTTTTCCACTCAAATGTTGTTCTTGTGCATCAGACATGAAAAAGGAAGAGGGTGATTGCCGAACCCGAAGGAGCACCAGCAAAGTCCTTGAAAAACGTGGTGGTGCCAGAGAAATCAGACAGCGCCCCACTTATATTGGTTGTACAACCAGTGATACAAAACGTAGGACCGACTCTAGCAGACTGTACCCATACTTCACTGGCCACACCACTAGCCCCACCATACAGGACCTGCACTCCAGCAAAAGGTATACCAATTTCATTTGCCATAGCACCAGCCGTACCACAGAAAAATCCCACTCCAGTAAAAAGTACAGCAAGTCCACCGGCCGAAGACCTATCCCAACTGCAGAGACGGTCGATTCCTGCAAATTGGAACCCCATTCCATTTATTCCCAGTTTAAAAGACAATGCTTTCAATTTTGTTAGGGACTACGTGCATCTATTCCCATCATGGGAAGATCATAGTGAAGACAAACACCATTTTCACATCTTTCTTGTCCAACTTACGTGTAAGTGCTATTATTCATGGTTATCATTTTCCTGTTTTCTGCTGATCGAACACATCAATGATTTACATTACATTGTTGTAACTAGGTGAGGGTCAATCTGGATAGTCATGACGAGCAAAGCTTGCTTGTGCTTTTCAAGGAAGCATTGCAGCAGTATCGGTGTTATCTGAGGAAATCACACTTTGATGGCAATTCTATAAACGAATTTCCGGTGAAGTCTCCTATGCTAAATTTAGAAGATATTCAATGGAAAAACCTTGTTATGCACTGGTCTCATTCCCAGGATGAGGTACTGTCTATGAAATCACATGACAATTTGAACTTCTACTTTTCCGCATGTGCCTTACGGATCTTTTTTGCAGGAAATCTGCTCGAAGAAGAATTCCGGTTTGAAATGAACGACAGGATATCGCAAATATGTTACCCGCTGCTTTGCTCTTGTTAGTACCTGTTGTCCTATATCACTGTACTTGCATACATACCTGGTTCATTATGTGATAGTAGTATGCATGGTAGCCTGCTTATCAATTGTTCGCTCCAAATTATCTGATCTATATGAATGGTTACATTAGTGTAGAATATATCCAATGCCAATGAATTTTTTTAGCTCTGCATTGTTCTTGTAAGTACATGATGTCCTTTATCAGTGTACTTATATTGACAGGTAGTTGTTCATGTACCATCACTCTGCATCTTATTTTCCTTTGCCCTCCATTTTCTACACATCAGATCTATATTTACTCTTACCATAAGGTTGGTACTGAAGAAGTTTAGCTATGCATTGCTCTTGGCTGTGTGTTTTGCCTGTATCGCTGCACATACATTTATAGCTATTTGGTTATGTAGCATCACTCTTCATCTTATCTTAAATATTCTCCATTTTTTTCGTATATTATCATATCTATATATACTCTTAACAAAATGTAGAATAAAGGCAATGCTTATGAAGAAGATTATGTGGTAAACTTCTTGAATTGCCCCCCCCCATCAGCATGGACAAGGGCTTTAGAGAGTCTATCTTCACCAGTAATGTAAGTTTGTCCTTCTCAAGCCTTCAAACTTTGTTGTGTATATTTGGTTAGGCATGACTGCACCAGCTATTTATTTTTGGTGTTTTCATCAAATTGCATGTTTAAAGTTTATTATGTAGTTCATAAACAAAAGTTTTTCCTTCTCAATTTAAGTTTTCGGTTGTACAACCAAGTTCCTTCTTCATACCATGTAAACTAAACTATACAGAGCAAGTGATCTTCTTTTGCACTGCATGTATGCTTCTGTTCTTCATCCGTAATCCAGTGGTGTGGTGAACCTACCCACTACAGCACAATGTCATCTTCTGCAATGTCTTAACTATGAACAATGTCATATCATTCTACTATTATTTAAACCATCTCTTTAATTGCCAATCTGAAATGGGATAAATTGACAGCACACTAACCATTGATACTTATGAGTTCTTGATCTGTAATCCAGTGGTGTCGTGAAGCTACCAACTCCTTCACAATGTCATTTCCTGCCATGTCTTGACCTGGACAATACCATATTGTGTTAATGCATTTTTAAACTGTGTCACTTTATTCGTCAGTAAGAAATGTGATGAATTTTCAGCACTGCTACTTTTATGTGCAAAACCTGTCATCTGTCTGCTAGTTTATCTTTCAGAGTGAGGAAGATATAAGTGTTGAATAAGCGCAGTCTCATCATCTTGCTCAGGTGCTTGCGCTGCATCTCGCCAGCAGGGCTAACCTTTCTTGAACTCTATTGAAGTGCTGTCGGTTTTGTATATTATTTTGTCAGCGTGTTTATTTGCACTGGTGGCGATCTTTGATGCCCAGTGTATGTAATCTGCTGTCTGCTTGTGCTTTATTATCATAGTGGCGAACTTTGATGCCCAGTGGATGTAATATGCCGTAATTTCTTTATTGTATAGTCTAGGTTTTTTCTTATTCACGATGCTGCAGTTATTTTACTGTATATATATCCTATCTTCGCAGTAAAGCGGCCAAACCGTAAAATTACGGTACATAATCGGCCTTCATGCAATCACGATGTATGATCCGCATCATGGGCCCCGTCAAACTGGCCCACTAGTAGATTCGGGCCTTTAATAGGCCGAGTAACCCCCAGCCCTCTTTTCGCAAGAAAACTCACTGGGCTTTTAGGAGGCGGAGAGGTAGGTTGAGCCTGAAACATGCCGAACAGGTCACGGGCCAGCAGCAGCCCGAAATGGACCCCGGCCCATGATTGTGCGAATCAAATCACGGGCTTTTAACAGGCCAAAATTGTCTCGGTCCTTGTTTGGCCCAATCATATATCGGCTGCGAGCAGGCCGGATGCAAACCGGGTCGTAGTTAGGCCCAACTATATGACGGGCTTTTAACATGCCGAAATTAATATAGGGCCAAAATGTTAAACGGGCCCTTAACAGGCTGAAACTAATATCAAGCCGAATTACTAAATGGGCCTTTTGCAAGTGGGCCCAAAAGCATCGCGTTCAGTTAACGGGCCGAATCTGATATGGGCCATAATTGAGGCCAAAGCCTCTTAAAGGACCGGACCTGATCTGGGCCGCGATTTGGCCCAGAACGTGGGAGGCTTTTAACGGGCCGGATCTCATATAGGCCATTATTAGGCCCGGAACATGGTAGGCCATTAATGGACCGGATCAAATATGGGCCGACATTTGGCCGAAAACATGGCAGCCAGTTAATGGGCCGGCCTACTATGGTCCTCAAAATCTTGTGGGCCTACAGTTGGGCCGGCCCATTAGTGTCGGCGAAATATCGTGGGCCTTTAGCCAGGCCGGTCCATTATGATCCGCAAGAATGTTGTGGGACTTTACGTGGGCCGACCCATTATGGCACACAAAAATCTTGTGGGCCTTTACCTAGGCGGCCCATTATGGCCCGTGAAATCTTGTGGGCCTTTAGCTGGGCCAGCCCATTATGGCCCGTGAAATCTCGTGGGCCTTTAGCTGGGCCAGCCCATTATGGTCCGCAAAATCTTGTGGGCCTTTAGTTGGGCCGGCCCATTTAATCTTGATGGGTCGTGCCACGTGTCGACGTATCATAGGCGCCTTCTGTCCAATGAGTGGATGACATCTGTCCCAACGATGAGCCGACACGTGTTTCCTCCAGCCAATGATGATTTTACGCGTGGAAAATCCCCATTGGTCGGGGCTATTAACGGGTTATCGGATCCAAAACCTGACCCGATAGCTTAACAGCGTTCCGTTACGGTGGATGTCACGTGTCGGTCACCCTTGACGAAAGCACTTCTGTGACACGCGATTTATCATCATGGAAGTGGACACTTCCGTGATGATAATTTTGGTAATGTCATGGAACACTTCTACGACAGCACAAGTATGACTATCTTGATTCTGTCATAAATTTGTCATGGATATAAATGCATGACAAAAAACGCGACCTACTGTGACAAACACGTATCATCACGGAAGTGTATATTTTTGTAGTGATGTGTGTGTTAGAGAGAGCGACAGATCGACCTACTCCTACAGAGAGATGGTGTGTATTGTACGATTTTAGCCACGAGAGTCGGTGCATCCTCTCGTTTTCGGGCGTGTCCGGTAGGGACATGCGGACAGCTGCCACGCCCGCTCCTGACCAGCCTGGCCCACCCAAAGCCCCTCCATCGCCCGCGCGTGCTTCCCGCTTGAAACGGTCAATGCCGCTCCAAAGAATCGGTGCCGCATTCATGCCCGGGCAGAGCGGACGCGACCTCTCACTAGCGCAAGAGTGATGGTTGCTTCGTCTGTCCAACTTACTGCTGGGTCTATGTGATTTGACGGCTCATTGGTCTTTATTACTGAGGTGGTAGGACTGTTGGATGTCCCACGCTTTCGGCGAAAGGAGGTACTACTACTACTCCCTCCATCTAGGTGAGTAATTCATCTTAGGTTGTGCACCATGACCAAGGAGAAGAGGAAAACGAGAGAACTTAATGTTTATTTGCTAATTAATAGCATTGCATGCAATGAACTAACCATTGCATGTCATCTTTGGTAGTCTTAAGTCATTAAAAGTATGCACACCCCACATCTCTTATTGGTTGATATTTCAAGAAACAAAAACAAGGTAGAAGTTAATGCACCGTGCCTAAGTGTTTTGGGATTATTTGGTTTTCGTAAGATGACTTAGACACCTAGACAGATGGAGTACTAGATTACAATTTTCTCCATTCTTACAGCGGAGGCGTGCAAGAGCAGTGAAAACACGCAGGCTCAGTGATTACATGGCCCACCTCACACTATCACTGTGCGACACCTAACTCTTTACATAGTACTCCCTCCATTCCTAAATATTACTAGATGAGTCCCCACACGTTGCCGCGGAATAGCGGTATATCTCTCTGCGCAAAATTATTGATTTCATAGAACTAAAAAAACTCTATAACCGCATGACAAATGTGGTAGCCAAACTAAATAAACTTCCATCATTATTTAGATCATCCCACGTAAGGAAAAAAGACCAGCCAACTCCTACTACATAATGGGATTATATTTTTCTTTTTAACATGTTAATGGGACTTAAAATCTCACTTACATGCATGCTACCGGTGCATGCTTGCATGCAGACATGTTGATGTGATTTAAAACCCACTCACATGCATGTGCCACGGTATTTCTGCATGCTTGCATGTGGCTTAGTGCGGAGCCTCTCAACATCTAGATCAGACGGCTATTATGGACTGATTTACTTCATCTAACGGCTACATCAATTTTGATGATGTGGCTCAAGGAGAGGATAGAGAATTCCTAGTAGTGGGGCTAGCTATTACTAGTAGATAAGTCTTTGTAGAGACTCCACCTAGGTGAACTACATACGGAACAAAATGAATGAATCTACACTTAAAATGCACCTATATACATCTGCATGTGGTTCATGGTGAAATCTCTACAAAGACTTATATTTAGGAACAGATGAAGTACTAGTATAGTACGTACTGTAATTTATCAGCGAGATAAATTTTTACAATGCTATGAAGCTTCCAGCTTCTGTTACATGTATCTTGCATCCAAGGTTGCCCGTTGCAACATTTCATCAAATACAAAGGAGACTAACATGCATGCTATTGCATCTCAATGATTGACAGATCATAGCAAATATGTACTCCCTCCGTTCCAAGATAAGTGTCTGAACTTTGTGCAAACTTTAGTACAAAGTTGTACTACTACTAAAGTTGACACTTATTTTGGAACGGAGGCAGCTAAAGAAAAAAAATGATCCATACAGTCCCTAGCCCTTGAACGTGAACCCTGACCAGGCTTCAATTTGCTGGCAACGTTTGAGCTTCCTAATAAATGAAGTTTGCAACCTTTTGACCATCGGATCATTTTGTGCAGTTTCACCAAAATCGAGATGAGCATCCCTGTGGCAAAGAAATTGAAGAAGTGTGATTAGAATAAGATTACTGGGACTAGTTGATGAGACATAAACTCATCACAAATACAGTACGTAGAAGCCAGTAGAGGTATGTGCGGGGAAAAGAAGTGGAGAAATATCCACAGGGAGTGATGTGGGCAGCTGGAGCAGTGGTGCAAGCCGGCTATAAAGGGAGTTGTACCTGAGGGATGTATCTCAACCTTTAGGAGGGTGGTGGGAGGCGGCAACTGCCCACATCGTGACAGTGAGCAAGGGACGAAGGCAACCTCACCGGCTTTGTAAGAGAGAACAGCAGGGACCCCTGATCAGGACGTGCTGACAGTGGGTTTTCGCCGTCGGCGACGGCCACCGCATCTACGCTAAGCATCCACCCCTTCCCCAAGCGGACGTGATCCACCGGGATGTTAGAGATGTGGCCACAGTCATTTTGTGCGAGAGAGTGTGAAGAGAGCAACCCCAGCAAGCAACCGTGTAGGCTGGCCCGTCCTGACTATGTATATAGTGGAGCGGTTTCCTTTTCTCCATATGAACCTATCATATTGCGTACGTGCCACTGAAGAAAAAAAACTTTATTTATAAATGACGCGGCACCTACTACTCGTTCTCCTATAACCTTGCGCTTGGCATCTCTAAAATATTAACCTTGCGATTAGCTCTTCGCCTCTTCGGGAAGTCGAGCAATAATGGTAGTGCAGTATATATCATTCTGGCTATATGAGACTGAATGAATTGTTGCACGTCCACCACGTGGGCGAGGGTCGAGGGGCGAGGGAGAGTGCTACATATGGAGCAAAATGAGTGAATCTACACTCTAAAATACGTCTATATACATCAGTGTTTGGAGTATGTACTAGTAGTTCATATTGAAATCTACTAAAGGACATATATATTCCAAACAATATGATATAATCTCTATAACCAAGGTAGTAGGGACGAGGAGTAAACGGAGGGAGTAGTAAATTTTTCTCCTCGTCCTGCGAGCCACCGCGCACATGGGCAAGGGAGCGGGCGTAAGGCGGAGCAAGCTTCACCTCATCCTACGAGCCACCGCGCCCGTGGGCGGGGGAGACGGCGTACTAAGCAAGCTTCTTCTCGTTTTGCGAGTTGACGGGACACATCAAAAGTACTCCAGTGTATAGAGCCTTGCCTCTAAGGTAGGCCCCACATGGTTTGCCTCTTTTTTTTAACATAACACGTCAAGTCGCAATTTGTTTGTTCACCCGTGGTAGACGATCCTCCCTCCACCAAGTGGGCAACCAGTACACATGCCAAATTACCACGTGGGCTGCCTTTTTCGTACAGAAATGAGCTCCGCCGTGTACCCGCGTGGGTGTGGTTGGGAAAGAGACGGGAGTACGTGCGCTGTGCATGCACCTCTTCTCTTCGTGCACGTGCCCCACCTACGTGGGTGTGTGTGAGAGATACAAACC
>NC_041389.1:394444251-394447093 GCF_002162155.2 Triticum dicoccoides
TGTGTGTGGCAGGGAGACATGACTAGACCTCTCAATGTATCGGTGTCTGTGGGGGGGAGGGGGTGGGGGAGGGGTAGCAGAGGCCTAACTATAGAGGTAGAATGACTCGTATATGTGTTTAGAAGGAGAGACCCAGCTATGTCTTGAGGGAGATCGGTCGACATCCATACATAACTGAAGGACGGGAAATATGATGGGACAGAGAGAGAGAGGAGAGAGAGAGGGAGGGAGAGGGAGGGAGAGGGAGGGAGAGGGGTAGAGTGCTGGATGGGTGATGGAGTTGCTTCTCGGAGATGGTGGGAGAGGCCTACTAGACAAACTGAGGGTGGAACTGCAATGTTATCGATAAGAGTGGGGATGTGTTTCTGTGTGTGCCTGTGCGTGATAGATCTGTCGGACGCATCCATGGATGATGAAGGGGAACCATGTGTTTGGTAAGCAAACCTAACTAGATCGGCAGATCAATTGTTGTTTGTCGGAGGAAGGGAGAGACACAACTAATGAGGTAGATCGGTCGACGTGTGGGTAAAAACGAGTTATAAGGACCTAGCTAGCTATATGTATAGCGAGAGATCAGTCGGTGTACGTCCATTTGTTAGAGGCAAATAAGGCCCAGCGAGATGGATAGACAGAGAGAATGGAGCTAGGAGGTGGTGCGAGAGGCCCAACTACTAGCTAGATGGGGGGAGGAGTGTGCGGTTGTGAGATCGATGAAAAGAGGGGAGAGAGTTTACACGTGTGTCTGACCGTATGAGAGACACGAGGCAAGGACACATAAAGGAGGAGATTGAAGGTGTGTGTGTATGTTGTAGGCAGGCATCGCTGGAGAGGTTTATCGATCGGTGTGTGTCGGAAAGGAGTTGTGGAGACTCTGGGAGAACGACCTAAAGAAAAAAATGAATGTGCCCGGTGGATAGAATGCCGAGGGAGGGGGAGGGCGAGGAGGGCGTGTGCATGCACGAGAGAAAGTTAGTGGTAGCTACAAAGGTTAGAGGATTGTGTGGGTGTAAGAGACTAACAAAGATCATAATTTGATATGAAAGCGGATTCATATATTTGAATAGGAGATTATAGTGTTTTAAACATTGCATGCATGAATATAGTGGTGATACACGTGTTGTGCACATGTTATACCATAATGTGATAATGCATGGCGTTTGCAACTCACAGCTAAATGCCGAACAATCTAAACCATACTATACATCAAATAATCTCAGATTTTATTTGAATTTGTGATAATGTGTGGCGTTTGCAGCTTACAACTAAATATCGAACAATCTAAACAGTACTATATATCGAACATTCTCACATTTTATTTGAATTTGTGGTAATGTGTGGTGTTTGCAACTCACATCTAAATACTTGTAGGCGTAGGGGGCGGGGCACATAATGTGATAAACACATTATACATATGAGACATGGTTTAGATTATGAAGATCTAGCTAGAGCTAGAAATGTAATGTGATTTGAAATCAAAATAAAGTGGATTCAAAAAATCTAGTTCGAGTTCATATAGTACACATAGTTCATATGTAACTCGAGACTAATCATGTGGTGTGTTGTGAAGATAATACACAAACGATGGTTTAACTTGACAATAATGATGATTGTAGATCTTATTAAAAAAGAGAAACGAATTAAAATGCTTTGACTTCACAACAATCATTACTGTAGATCTTATTCAAATAGAGAAATGAATTCAAATTTAGTTCATATTGAAGCGGTAGTATATACGTTTGGAATGCACTAAAACGTTCATTTGAGTAGTGGGTTGCATGCATTATACACGTAGCGAAATAATTTAATTGAACATAACATGAATTCAAAGTTTTGAATGACATTTGTAGTGCACATTGATTCGGTACAGTACACGTTAGGCTTGTTCAGAAATTTCAACCCGCGCCTTGTTAGCCCGAAATATTTAAGATATATCTTTGTCTCGTTGTGCTCTGACAATTCCCTCCATCTCAACCGGCGCCTTGCTATTCCCAAATTACAACGCGCGCGAAAACTCCCACCTCCTGTGAAATCCCGACACGCGAAATGCCCGTGGTACCCCTGAACCGAAAGAACCGCCTCAAATCGGTGGGGGTACTTTCGTAACTTACCCCACATTTCGGACAAGCGCGTCTCTAAGCCCTGGTTCCCCACTGCCATCCCATCCGCCCACCCATTCATACACCGAGGCCGCGAAAACCCGCGACGAAACCCCACACCCTACTCCGCCCGCCACCCAGCCGGAGCCTCTTCCCCGACGACATCGTCCACAGCAACACCTCGACGTCCCTCATCCACCATACCGGATGAGGATCCGTCGTCGATCTCATCGTCCCACCGGTTCAGCCACCCCGTCCTCCACCTCCAAGGAGCTGCCCCGATGTTCCCCTCGTCTTTCACGCCACCTCCATTCCCACACCACCGTCTTCACCTGCACCACCGGAAGAGCATCATCATCACTGTTTCCTCGGATGAAGCTGCGGCCTAATCCGTGCCACCAAAGAGGTTGTACACTAATCGCCGCATTTTCTTCTTGATTCGATCTCACGGTACTGTTGGCGCTCGGTCCCGAGCTGACACAGTGCGGCTCCATCCACGGTGGCATCGCCGGCCACTTCCTCCACGGCGTCGCTCCCTCGGCGGCGACGTCCACATCAGTAGGAGCTGCTACTGCTTTAGCTCTCGCTCGCGTTGTTGCTCTGCTCTTTCTCTCGGTCCACTGCCTGGTCTGCTCTTGCTATTGCTCTTGCTCGCGCTGCTGCTCTTGCTCTTGCTCTTGCTTGCGATGCTGCTCTGATTTAGCTACACTTCAGTCGACTGAATCGACTTTTGGGTCAGTCGAATT
>NC_041389.1:394447224-394511061 GCF_002162155.2 Triticum dicoccoides
GATGGGGGCGGTGGTCGTCGGCGGTGGCAGGGCGCTGGCATGGAGATTGCCGGAGAAAAAGCTCAGCACGGGGGGGCCTAGGGGGATGGCCGGGGCGGCGGCGGACTGGCGATGGGGAGTGTTGTCGGGGCGGGTGGGGCGGCGCACCGCCGGCCGCGGGCGGCGGGGGGCTACTGTTTGGCCGGTGTTGGCTGGCTGCTCAGGGGGGTGGAGGTTGAAGATGAACCGCAGGCCCTTGATTTCGTATCCAACGGCTGCAAAATCGACTGACCAGAGATGAAGAAGTCAGTCGACCGACGTGTAGCCTCACCTTGCTAGTGCGTTCAGTTTCGACAGCAAAATTCAGTTTCGACAGTTAAGTTCAGTTTCGACAGTTAAGTTCAGAGATGAGCGGTTGATGTATTTTATATCTAGCACTTTGTGGTTATGTATTTTACGTCATGTATGGGAGATGCTATTAGAATTCCACTCAGGTTAACATTGTTCGTTGTCTCTCTTGTCCTGCTTCAGCCTCGGCGTCGTACAACTCACTGGAGCTGCTCCAACAAGGAAACCCTCCATCACAGCGAAGCAGTACCTCGGGCTCCATCTCCAGACGCCTAAGATCTTCTTCCCCTCCTCCGACAGCAAAGTCAGCCGGAGCATCCTCACCGGCCAACCCAATCACGCTGAGATCGACATGGCTTCGCCAAAGAGGTTGTACACTTGTTGCATCCCTTTTTTACTCTACATGTTATATATATTGTCCACTGAGCACACGGATTTGTTCCTTTAGTGTCTCCTTGAAAGAAAAAACGTAGGAATTTTAATTTTCACTTGTCCTCCTTTTCAAATTCCTATTCATGAAGCACAAGACTAAGAGATAGTAGCATAATAGCATTATAACTGTACATTTTCTTGTGGTTTGACTTAATCTCGCCATGCTTCTTTGCATCCTGTGATCTTCCAATTGTTGTGAATCAAACACCCAGATTGGCAGAAATCATGTGTTTTTAAATTCTCTGTTTTTCACGTGCATTCCTATCCTATTCCTGTCTATTTCCTATCCCTGCATTGTTGGAATCCTCCAATTCAAACGAGCCCTTACAGAATTACTTCTCTTACAGATAGTTGTCAAAGAAAACCTTGCGTGGTTTGTCCCGCTCCTGCTACGCCGTCGTCCACCCCAGCTCAGCTGCTCCAACAACAGAAGGGTCCAGCACAGCAGGGATCCAGCCTCCAGACTGTCTTTCGCCGCCTCAGATCTTCTTCCCCACTGCTGGTAGCCATGAAAACTGCATTACCATCATCAACCGAGCAGATGACCTCGAGGACTACATGGGTCCGCAAGAGAGGTCGCACTCTTCCATGTCTGCTTATGTTATGCATCGCTTAATATTACATGCTACTTTATCGTCCTGTTCACCGATTAGACTCTGAGTCAGCTCCAAACTAATGGTCAAACTTGAGTTTTTAAATGGTTGTGGGGTACATATCAGGGCCTCTATCAATACTATCTATCTACTATCTGGTTAATCTTCGGTGTCTACTATGAGTTTCATGTTGGGTGGGAAACAAACAGTAAAGAAGCCATTATCTATATTTTTTAACTGAAGCCATTATCTGCCTGCTATTATCGGTTTTGGGTCTATCCACAGGTTGCTACCATCACTCTGGATTTCTGCATGCACTCCTTACATACTCTCACTATGTTTTATTCCTATGCATGACAGTTATTGTAAACAATGGAACTGAACATGTAGAGCAAAAGAGACAAGCCTTGCATGGCAATAAAATTTCATGCAGACGTAGCTCCATGGTAGGCGCAAAGGCAGCCCCCCTCCATGCATTTCGGTTTGTAATCGAGAGGAAGATATCTATTCTGAGGGGGATTCAGAAGGAGAAGACAACTCCTATTTACCCCCTGAGGTCTTTGCTCTAACTTGGCAAGCTGATTTTGGTTATATCATGCATATGGTGTCTTGCATTGCTTACTTTATACATCAAATATGTCATCTGCTTGGTTTAGACATCCTTTGTGCGAATGCCATCTGTTTAGTTTATTCCTCGTTTATGTGAATTATGCAACGCCATCTTGTTTAGCCAGGCATCATATATGTGAATTTTGCAATGCCATCCTTCTTAGCCAGTCATCTTATATGTAAATTATATCAGGCCATCCTTTTCTTTTGTTACATATTACATTTGTCAACAATGTTAGTACATTCAACTACTCTTCATGTGCATCAGCCATTTCACACGGTGATGGCAAATTCTGGAATGAAAACAAGGTCTTCAGAGCAGGCTATGCTATCTGACGAAGCGCATATCTCGTTGGTTACACATAGCTCCTCATAGGAGGATTCAGAGATAGATGACCAGTCCTATCCCCCCCCCCGAGGTGTATGCTCTAACTTGGGAGGGTTATGTTGCTCATATCGTGCGTATGGTGTCTCGCATTGCTATGTCATTTGATTACTTTAGACATGCTTTGTGTGAATGCCACCTATTCAGTGTCTAATTACCATATATGTGAATTATGCGTTGCCATATTGTTGCAAGACATTATATATGTGAATTATACAATGCTATGTTGTTGCAAAGGCATTATATATGTGAATTATGCAATGTCATGCTGTTTAGCAAATCATCATGTATGTGAATTATATCATGCTATCATTTTTTTGTATTATGTGTTCCATTTGTCGACAATGTTTGTATATTCAACTACTCTTCCTGTGCATCAGCCATTTGAAGCGGTGATGGAAGTATCTGGAGTGAAAACAAGGTATTCAGAGCTGACAATGCTACCTGCTGAAGCAGACATCTTGCTGGTTACAGAGAGCTCCTCAGAGGAGGATTCAGAGACTGATGACCAGTCCTATTTCCCCCCTGAGGTCTATGCTCAAACTTGGCAGGGTTATATTACCCATGTCATGCATGTTGTCTTGCATTGCTTAGTTTTTACATCATATATGGATTGCCATCTGCTTACTTGCTTACTATATAAATCATATATTTGAATTTTATCAT
The DNA here is from genome assembly GCF_002162155.2 of Triticum dicoccoides. Lineage (NCBI taxonomy): Eukaryota > Viridiplantae > Streptophyta > Magnoliopsida > Poales > Poaceae > Triticum > Triticum dicoccoides. The sequence continues at coordinate 394,450,237 of NC_041389.1, forward strand.
GCCATCATGTTTACATAGTACATACACATCATCCATCTGAAATATGGCATGGCAACCCATTTAATAAAGACATCATATAGTTATATCATCTCATCCTATTTAGTGTTTACAGTCATCATATTTAGAATTATGGCATTCTATCCGTGAATGTATGTGAATTATGGCATGCCAACCTATTTAATAAACACATTATATAGTTATGCCATGTCATCCTGTTTACATAGTCTCATATTTTGAACTATGTCTTTCCATCTTTTTTAATTAGCCATCATAATGTGAAATTGTGTCATGCTATCCTGTTTAGTTAGCCATCATATATGTGAAATTGTGTCATGCTATCCTGTTTGGTTAGACAACATAAATATGAATTATTTCAGGCCCTCTTTTATTCCCCACTATCCATTGCACCTGTCTATCATAAAATGTCTATACTTTCAATTACTTTTCTTGTTTATCAGCCATTTGAATTGGAGAGCGTGATGGCAGTATCTAAGGGAGTAACAACATGGTCTTCAGAAAAGATAATGCTACCAGTTGATGCAGATAGAACCACGGTTGTACTTGCCCAAGGACCAGATCCACCACACATAACCCAGACTCTCGTAGATTGTACCCCTACCCAGTTGGACAGAGAACCAGCTACACCCCTTCTAACCCCAACCCCGGCAGATAGTAACCCAGTTCCAGTTGACACAGCACCGTCTCCACCACAGAGCACCCAAACACGAGCAGTTAGTAAGGGAACTGCAGTGCCCAAAGCACGATAACCACCACTCTGAATCCCAACTCAATGCTTGTTCTCAGGTCAGGTTCTGTAGCTATGGTTCATACTCCTTTGCTCTTGCCTTACTGTATTTACTCATACCAACTATTTTCAAATTTGAAGGATGGAATTGAAACTCCAATGGCGCAACAGGTATGTTTTAAACCTGTTTCTTTAACTGGTTTGCTGTTGTAACCTACTCTATGTTGATTTCAGTTTCAATTGAATAAACAGTTATGTTCTCATGTCATGCACATTACAAGTGTTGTTATTGCTCTATAGTTACCCACACTTATATTATGTATATTCTGCTTTGTCTTGAACAAATATTATTTGAACCGTGTCTCTATCTTGATTTGGCAACAAAAACTAGAATGATATAGACCATAAAGTGACCATGGTACATAGATATATGTTTGTTTCATGCTGTTATCCTGTCCACTTTACTACTGAACTCATTTACCAAAATGAGTTTCATATACAACATCATGTGATGTGTCTGCTTGTTTCTCTTTTAGAATGCGGACAAAATATTGGAGAACAGTATCGCGTTATCCAATGGTAAAGGAAGTAATGCAGATAATGTTTAAGATAGTGAGGCATCCCTGTTGGTCTCCAAGAAAGCTGATAAAAACTATCTTGACGACAGTGAGGGAACCCAAAATTCATGGCTTGATGTAGTGTTCGAGTTACTGGCCACTACTGCCGGCACAAGCTCTTCGAACTTGCTGCCTGAATTAGTTTTTCTTCTTGAGTCTCGACTTCAAGTTCAAAGACATCGATCAGATGTGCTGCGACAGGAAGCTGAAGGACTGAGGAAGTCCCTACAGAATTCAAATGCATATTTTCTGGTGCAACAGCAAGCGCTGGAGGATTTAAGCGCCAAACAAGAGAAAGTTAATAAGCTTGCTAAGCATCTTGCCAACATTATGGGTATCCGGGATATTGTTTCTTGAGATCTTCTGAAGTGGTTTCAGTTCTGGATTTGTTTTTCTGCGGCGTTTATTTACGCTGGTCGCCAACTTTGACAACCAGTGTATATGATATGCTGCTTTGTTCCCTATATTTGCACTGGTGGCGAACTTTGATGCCCAGTGGATGTAATATGTGTAATAGCCGTGATAGCCTAGAGTTAGTTTCTTGCTTATTTATTTCCTTGTTGTCTTGTTTATTTGTTTGCTTGTAATCATTGCAGTTCTTTTTCCACGGTTAGCTAGTGGCTGCAATAACCTATTTTTTAAAACTAGGCCATAATAACCATGGGCTAATATTTACTATAGTGACACTGGGCCTCCTGTTGGCCGTAAAAACAGTGGGCCTTCTGCGGGCCGTAGAAACAATGGGCCTTCTACGTGCGGTAGAAACAATGGGCCTTCTGCGGGTCGTATCATCAATGGGCCTAATACGGGCTGTATGATCGATTGGCCAAACATGGGCCAAACAGACCGCATTATGGTCGTAAATGGGCTAGAGTTGTAATCGTCCGTTCATGGGCCGACCATAACGGGCCATCGTTAATAGGCCGTATTTGATGATGCTATGAAAACAGCCCAACGTATTAACGGACCACAAACGGGCCGACTGTAACCACGGGCTGAATTTGGCCCATAAGCAGAAAATGACAGTAACGGGCCGTAAGTAACCAAATGTTGCAAATGAGCCCAAGAATAAATGGGCCCTTAGAAGGCCGAAAGATAACTTGGGCTGGAAATGGCCCAATGGAATAACGGGCCGTTAATGGGTATAAAGTGATACACTGTTCATTACGGGCCAGTTTCACCACGGGCCGTTTATGGGTTTAAAGTGATACACTGTTCATTACGGGCCAGTTTCACCACGGGTCGTTAATGGGCCAATAGTTACAAAGGGCCTCATATGACCCGAAAGACGTCATGGGCCATACATGGGCCAGAAGTGAAAACGGGCTGCAATCATATTGGATGGCCTAGATGACGCTACTGGGCCTAATTCGGATAGGGCGTAACGGTCCTTGGGTTAGCGGGCTGTAAATGGGCTATATGCGAATAAGCCATTAACAGGCTTTCCATGGGCCGGCCCGCCACCTTTTGACCAAGTCAAACGGGTCGGCCTTTTCACAGAAATGGGCCACTGTTGGGTCGTGCCACGTGTTGACGTATCATACGCACCTTCTATCCAATGAGTGGATGACATCTGTCCCAACGATGAGGCGACACGTGTTTCCTCCAGCCAATGATGATTTTACATGTGGAAAATCCCCATTGGTCGGGGCTGTTAACGGGTTATCGGATCCAAAACCCGACCCGATAGCTTAACAGCGCTCCGTTACGATGGATGCCACATGTCGGTCACCCTTGACGAAAGCACTTCTGTGACGCGCGATTTATCGTCATGGAAGTGGACATTTCCATGATGATAATTTTGGTAATGTCATGGAACACTTCTACGACAGCACAGGTATGACTATCTTGATTATGTCATAAAATCGTCATGGATGTACATGCATGACAAAAAACGCGACCTACTGTGACAAACACGTATCATCACGGAAGTGTATTTTTTTTGTAGTGTCCGCTCGCCTCCCCTTCTGGCTCCTGCTCCTGCTCTCCGTTGGGCATCGAGTACATCTTAGTGAAGACCTGAAAGACAACAAAATTGAACAAATGACAGTCGGTTGGCAAGAACAATTACACAATAGATTAAGAAGACACTTAGAAATTTAGAGTTGGACCTTGTCTGGTTCATAAGAGTTGTCGAGTGGAGGAATCCTCCTGGACCCTATGGGGTTATCCTTATTACCAGTGATGCCCTGCAGCCACTGCGCCACCGTATACTCATCAACTTCCTCCGGGTGGATCCGAGTGGTGTCGTCAATGCCCGAATACAGCCACATCGGATGATCACGGGCTTGAAGCGGTTGAATGCGTCGACTGAGAAAGACCTCTAACAGATCCATGCCAGTCATGCCATCGCGGACAAGCTGGACCACTCGCTCGACCAACACCTTCACCTCTGCTTTCTCTGCCGGGGTCACTTTCAAGGTAGAAGGCTTCTCGACTCGAGCCATGGAAAAAGGGGGAAGACCAGTCGACTGCCCTGGAGTCGGCTAGTCTTTGCAATAGAACCAGGTCGACTGCCACCCTCTGACAGACTCGGGAAGAATTATTGCTGGGAAGGTACTCTTACTCCTCATTTGGATCCCAAGACCCCCTCACATCTGGATCACGTGCGTCCTCTCATCACTCGGGTTGGCCTTTTTGACCGACTGAGAATGACAGGTGAAAATATGTTTGAAGAGACCCTAGTGTGGTCGACACCCCAGAAAATTCTCACACATGGACACGAATGCGGCGAGGTACGTGGTGTTGGGAGAAAAGTGGTGAAGTTGAGCTCCAAAGAAGTTCAGAAAGCCTCGGAAGAAAGGATGGGGAGGCAGAGAAAAACCACGGTCGACATGAGTGGTGAGAAGGACGCACTCACCCTCCTGTGGTCGCGGCTCGGTTTCATCCTCCAGAAGCCGCCAAGATCCATGGGGAATCAGTCCCCCCTCGGCCAAATCCTCCACGTCATCCTGCTGGATCGTCGATTGAATCCAATCGCCCTGGATCCAGCCGGGCGGCAGACCAGATCTCGACGAGGACCCTCCCCGGCTTGTCTTCTTCCCCTTCGCCTTCGCCGTCGCCTTCTTCGTGCGCTCCAGAGCCACCGTCTTCTCCTTCCCCATTGTGGAGGGTGGAGCTCAAGAAGATTGGCATCATCGAGGAAGGAGGTGGATATGATGGAGAAACAGAGGAGGAAGGGAGAAAATGAGGCGCACTGACCAGAAAACCCCAGCCGCGACGCTTTATATAAGGCCTTCTCCAAAGTGGCTCACCCATTGACCCAGGTAATCCTGTCAAATCCGCAACAGTCACGCGCGCAGTACATGGCGAAAAAGGTGGCATGGAGATCAAGGCGCCCCTGCCTAATCCACTCTGATTACTGCGGCCTCCTCCGTCCCGCGCACTTCCCAAAATTTTGAATCCCGCATGATTCGGAGGCGACAGATCAATCTGTCAGGCCGAAGATTTTATACCATATCGAAACACTCGAAGCTTATCGATGAAAGTTCATTCGACGACTTCTGAATGGCTCAAGGCAACTAAAAATGAAGTTGCAGCTTTTCGCGTGGTTCACCAATCTAAGTACAGTGCTTCTGAATCAGGAAAGTTGAATCGGAACCACCTTCAACTTCCTTTCCACTCAGACCCAGAACCATTCGGGGGCTACTGATGATGGCATGCACCTAGGGTAGGGCAATAGACCTGATCTAAGTACCCTACATAAGGACACTGCCCTACAGTCAAAGACATCCAAAGGACAACAGATTCTGCCGACTAGAATCTCCACAGGACTCGGCCCACTCGACTGAGTGTTCACTCGGATACCCCAATTCCATTCGACCATACCAGAATCCACTCGGAGAACAGAAGGTCTAAGGTCACTCTGAATGAGAACGGTCGGACGTTCACTTCGTAGTCTTAATGGTCATTATGTTACTTTAATACTGGCATTACCAATAACGTTCCTATCTTTATGTACATTGAACCCTATGTAACTGAGGGTCGGAGGGGTCTGGCAAACTCTATATAAACCACCCCCTCCTCAGGCACAAGGGTTCGCACCCCCTGTAACTACACACACATAATCCAATCGACCAAGCTCCCAAGCACCGAGACATAGGGTTGTTACTTCCACTGTGAAGGGCCTGAACTCGTAAATCTTGTGTGTACAACTTCACCATAGCTACGATCTTGCCTCCTCATACCTACCCCCATTCTACTGTCAGTCTTAGAACCATAACAATCACATCATTAGAGAATGATGTGATGGACAAGACCCATCCATTAGCTTAGCATAATGATCGTTTAGTTTTATTGCTATTGCTTTCTTCATGACTTATACATATTCCTCTGACTATGAGATTATGCAACTCCCAAATACTAGAGGAACACTTTGTGTGCTATCAAACATCACAACGTAACTGTGTGATTATAAAGATGCTCTACAGGTGTCTCCTAATGTGTTTGTTGAGTTGGCATAAATCGAGATTAGTTTTTGTCACTCCATTTATCGGAAAGGTATCTCTGGGCCCTCTCGGTAATGCACATCACTATAAGCCTTGCAAGCAATGTGACTAATGAGTTAGTTACAGGATGATGCATTACGGAAATGGTAAAGAGACTTGCCGATAACGAGATTGAACTAGGTATGATGATACCAACGGTCGAATCTCGGGCAAGTGATGAGGACATCTTGGTCATTGAAACAAGACCAATCATCCCAGGACAAACACCAAGTTGTTACAAACAAATACATGATCAGATGCAACACAACTCGAAGGTGAAAGCTACAAATGAGGATTGGATTATTCCTTCGTGTGGATATTATCTAGTTCCCTTCTACTTATCTTTTGTAGATCAAATAGAGTCGAGGACGACTCTTCATCAAGGGAGGGAGGATGATGAGCACATGGTTACATCATACGTGACATTTCAAAAATGTGCAAAATTTAGTTGGAAAGAATTACTAAGCCGAATCAAGCAAACACATACCCAGGTGAACGCTAACTTAAATTTACCTTGTAACCTTGGTGACACAACTATGCTTTCATCTCCATTATTGTTGGTTGAACTTAGGTATAACATAGAATCAATCCAACAACCAATGAGCTCTTGAAGCAACCGCTTTGGAGGAACAAGTTTGGAGAAAACAAGTCTCAAGTGAAGCTGATGCTGTTAGTTCTTACCTCTGATGTTTTGGTGTGCCACACCCATGTGATGGAGAGACGGTGCCATAGGGGTACATTAACAGAAGCTACATCAAATTATCTTTCCAATGAAAAAACCTCACGTCATTTGGAGTTGTGAGTCAAAAATACTAGTCATTCTCGTGGAAGGTGTCCAATCTGTCAAGACTTCACGAATTTCCGAGGAGCTCTCCAACAACTCCCAAAGTTGACTGCTTATTCACCCAAGGAAGCCATGCAAACATGTCTACTTTTGAAATCATTTTCACACCTAGCTAAGGGGGGTTGTCCCTGCTATAAAACCCCATCTCCCCCATCCTCTAGAGAACCTTTTGTCAAACCATTCAGCTACAAACTTATGCAGCAAGACTGCTAGAGAGATCCGAGAGATCTTGCTACCTTTGCTCTTCTGAGTTCATTCGGATTCACGAGAAGGAGCCTCTGGTTCCCTCTAGTTCGTGTTCTACGGTTCCAGTCATTTTGTGTGGATTAGTCCCGGTTTGTGGTTCTGCAATTGTTCGGACAGCGGGTTGGAGTTCTTGTAGCTTCGGTCTGCCATCCCCAATGTATGGGTTGCATCCAACCTTGGCAGGTATAAAGCTAGTTATCCCGGCTGCTTGCAGCTAGTTATCCCTCCCGATTCGATCCTACAACGTGAAGATCGGGCCACCCTTGGGCGTGAACTCGTTCATCGGGTTCCCACCTATCATCTGGTATTAGAGCCATGATAGGTGGGAACCCGATGAACGAGTTCACGCCCGAGGGTGGCCCGATCTTCACGTCGTAGGATTGAATCGGGAGGGATAACTAGCTGCAAGCAGTCGGGATAACTAGCTTTATACCTGCCAAGGTTGGATGCAACCCATACGTTGGGGATGGCTGACCGAAACTACAAGAACTCCAACCCGATGTCTGAATAATCGCAGAACCACAAACCGGGACTAATCCACACAAAACGGCTAGAACCGTAGATCACGAACTAGGGGGGACCAGAGGCTCCTTCTCGCGAATCCGAATGAACTCACAAGAGCAAAGGTAGCAAGATCTCTCGGATCTCTCTAGCAGTCTTGCTGCATAAGCTTGTAGCTGAATGGTTTGACAAAAGGTTCTCTAGAGGATGGGGGAGATGGGGTTTTATAGCAGGGACAACCCCCTTTAGCTAGGTGTGAAAATGGTTTCAAAACTAAACAGGTTTGCATGGCTTCCTTGGGTGAATAAGCGGTCAACTTTGGGAGTTGTTGGAGAGCTCCTCGGAAATTCGCGAAGTCTTGACAGACTGGACACCTTCCACGAGAATGACTAGTACTTTTGACTCACAACTCCAACTGATGTAAGGTTTTTTGCATTGGAAAGATAATTTGATGTAGCTTCTGTTAATATACCCCTATGGCACCATTTCCATCACATGGGTGTGGCACACCAAAACATTAGAGGTAAAAACTGACAGCATCAGCTTCACTTGAGACTTGTTTTCTTCAAACTTGTTCCTCCAAAGCGGTTGCTTCAAGAGCTCATTGGCTGTTGGATTGCTTCCATGTTATACCTAAGTTCAACCAACAATAATGGAGATGAAAGCATAGTTGTGTCATCAAGGTTACAAGGTAAATTTAAGTTAGCGCTCACCTGGGTATGTGTTTGCTTGATTCGGCTTAGTAATTCTTTCCAACTAAATTTTGCACATTTTTGAAATGTCACGTATGATGTAATCATGTGCTCATCATCCTCCCTCCCTTGATGAAGAGTCGTCCTCGACTCTATTTGATCTACAAAAGATAAGTAGAAGGGAACTAGATAATATCCATGCAAAGGAATAATGCAATCCTCATTTGTAGCTTTCACCTTCGAGTTGCGTTGCATCTGATCATGTATTTGTTTGTAACAACTTGGTGTTTGTCCTGGGATGATTGGTCTTGTTTAAATGACCGAGATCCTCATCATGCCCCCTTTCTTGAAAAGGAGTCGTCCTCGACTCTACTTGGTCATAACACAAAAGAAAGCAGGGCAATACCAAATCATAATGCAAAGGTTTCATGATATAGAGTATTTTAGTTTTCAGCTTTGCTATCTTATGGACAATGCAGACATGATGTTTTGTTCGACTTAGAAGTTCCTTCCAGCAAATATTTCCATGGAGCACAAATTTGTAACCCATCATCATCATGTTCTTATCAGCCTCCCTCTCTAGGAGAAAAGTTGTCCTCAACTTTATTTGGTATGCAAAATTATAGCACGAGGACAATACAAAATAACTAGGAAAAGAAAATGATGAATAATTATGTGCAACATTAAGTTTTATTGGATCTTTTATAGCCTCTTCAAGATTAGCAAAATCATATTGCTGGATGGATGATGTACCAAACAATTTTTCTCTAATCTTGTCACGCCATTGCTTCAAAAACTCATACGTGCATACCTCTGGTTTCATCAAAATGGAAGATCCTTTTTGTTTTACCTCAATGAGTACCTGAATGCCTTTCCGAAAATCAATATCCACACATGCACCTTGTGTAGTGGTACTCCATGTCCTCCATATTTGTTCTTGGATCTCAATTTCCCATCGTTGCAAGAGAGCTGATAAGTATGCATTTTGCACCTGCACATAAGAGAATTTTGTGAAATATTAGTTATTGAATGTTCCTCTCTCTTTTCATTTGGTTGATTAATAATTTCCCATGGTGGTGGATCACTCATCTCGCTATTCTCTTCTTGAAAAATCTCAACCTCACATTTAGTGGACTCACATAACTCACTTATCCTCTCACTCTTATTGTGTGGTATATTGGGTTGTGGATCGCTTATCTCTCTAATGAGGTGCGGAATGATCTCAATCTCACATTTTGTGGACTCACACAACTCATTAATCTTCTCTCCCTCAATGTGTGGTTTATCTAGGTGGAGATCTTTCATTCCTCTAATATCATGATGAACAACCTGATCCTCGCATTTTGTGGACTCACTCACCTCACTTTTCTCACTCATAATATATGGAATTGTGTAAAGTGGACACTCTTCCTCACATTTGGTGGAGTCACTCAACTCATTTTTCTTTTCACTCTCAAGTAGTGGGGTTTTTGAAAGTGGACACTCTTCTTCACTTTTTGTGGAGTCACTCAGCTTGCTTTTCTTATCACTCTTATGTTGTGGGATTTTGGATTGTGGACTCTCTTCCTCACATGTAATTTGTGGGACATGTTTCTTGGATGTTGGGACAGTAGTGGTGATCAAGATGCCAACATTAGGAGTGAGTCTCTTAGGTGAACATGGGATATGAATCACCGGAGCCGCTCCATCAACCACATACATGCTTTGCGGTGGGTTGTTGTTCTGACGATGGGTGCCACAACTTCTCCCTCAAGCATGACATCCTTGTTGCACTTCAGGAGCAGCATTGTCATGCACATGAGAAGAAACACCATGCCCTTGAGCATGTCCTCCTTGCTACACTTCTTGAGGAGCAGTGACACGCCCACAAGCAGCAACGTCAAGCCCTCGAGCATGTCTTCTTTGTTGCACTTCATGAGTGCTAGTGTCACATCCCTAGTTCTGACAATGCCTAGTGCATGCATTAGAGTGTTGCACCATGTTTAAATTTCATTTAAATTTGAAATGGGGATTGTTGAAACCCTAGCACCAAATGAAATTTAACTAGGTTCAATAAAAATATTTTCAATAACCCAGAATGCCCTTTGGAAATGTTCATAATTTCTGTTAAAGGTGAAAACCTCTTCCAAAAATGATGAACATATTTATAGGCTATTCCTGGATTTTTGAATTAAATTATATAGTATTTGCATTTGGGCATTTAATTGCTAATAATATTTTAAATGCTCAAATAATCACAAACTGAAATGTTTACTGTTGGAAATATTCCAAACAGTGGCCACAGTCAGTTGCATGATTTTTGGAAATGCTCTGGCATTTTTAATAAATCCAAACACAATTACAGAAAATAGAAAACAGTAACTAAAATAGAAATAAAAGAGAGGAGAGAAACCTTACCTGGCGCTCACCTGGTAGCCCACCTGGCCCAGCAGCACGGCCCAGCCCGCCACCGCTACTCCCCTGTCGTCTTCCTCCTCGCCAGAAGGACGCGGACACCGCGACGCCGCCGTGCGCGCCACCTCCACCCTGCTCTGGCCACCTCCTGCTTCCTCCCCGAGCCTCTGGTGACGCCACGCACTTCCCCTCGCCCCCTGCACCTCCCCTCTCTTCCCCTGGACCCCGTTCCCTCCTCTGCTTCCCTCCCTGCACGCGCCCGAGCGGAGCCCATCGCCGCCGACGCCGTTACCGGGGCCACAGCCACCCCCTCGCTCCCACTATGCATCCCTGAGCTCCGCCCTGACCCCGTGAAGCTACCCACGCGACGCACGCGACCAGAGGAGGCCGCAGTCGACCGGAGCATCGTCGTCTTCATCTCCGGTGCCCGGAGATCAACCCCACCGATTCGGCGCGTCCAGAGCCTCCCCGGCCCCGCCGTCTGCACCGTCTGACTCGCCGTGAGCCACTTACCTTATCCCCTAAGCACTTATGCTCGCCCCCGTGCTGTAGCGTCGTTCCCCACGAGCCCGAAAGCTCACCGCCGCCGGCCATGCCGCCGTCGTGGCTACAGACGCCGTAGCTCGTGCCTGGGCGCGTCATAGCACTCGGTTTGCTCCCAGGAGCCCGTAGCGCCCACCAGCCCCTCCTCCCGTGCCCCCGAACGCCAACCCCGACCTCGCCCGAGCTCTGGCCGCCGCCTCGGGCTCCACTCCGGCGAGCTCCGGCCTCCCCAGCTCATCCCACATGCTCCACTGGATGCGGACGATGACGGGCTACGCCCCGGTGGTCTCCGCGCGCTTTTCCGCCGCCTGTAGCCCATTCCGGCGAAGCACCGCCGCGCGGTTTGGTCGTCGCCGGCCGAACTCCAGCGAGGCTGACGTGGCGGCTTATTTAGCGCTAATCCCCACCATTAGCCACCCCACCAGCCGCTGACAGTGGGCCCTAGAGCCAAGTCAACCCTGGTCAGTGCGGGTTTGACCCAGGGTTAACCCCAGTGTCACTGACGTGTGGCCCCCACACATCAGGTTTGACCTGGTCAGCCCTGCTGACGCCTCTGTGACGTCACGCTAACGCAATAAACCATTTTCTGGATTTAATTTAATTCTGAAATTTCAGAAAATGCCTAAAACTTCTAAAATTCATAGAAAATTAACCGTAACTCCAAATTAAATAATTTATATATGAAAAATTATCAGAAAAATTCAAGGAATCCATCTGTACCATTTTCATGCATGTTAGAACAACTTATAGCTGCTGTTTAGCACAAATCAATTAAATGGCATTTGAATAATCACATATGGAGTTTAAATTTGAATCTTGTATTCAAACCAACTTCATTTAATCTGTTGCTAGTTGCATTAGCCCAACACACATTCATTTTGCCATGTCATGAGCATGCATCATATTGTGCATTGCATTGATTGTGTTCCTTTCTGTATTGCCGGTATTTGTCCCCTCTCGATAGACGTGATACCGATGATGTGATCGTTGACACTGATGAAGACTCAATGTTATCTTCAGAAGTGCCAGGCAAGCAAAACCCCCTTGTTCATTCCGATACAATCCTACTCTCTCGCTCCTGCTCTCTTTTACTGCATTAGGACAACAACGATTCATCTGTTACTTGCTGCGGTAGCTGAACCCCTTTATCCTTTGCATGACCTGTCATTCCACAGTAAATAGATGAAACCCACTAGTATGAGTAGGAATTGTTTGAGCCCTGTTGTGCCTACTCATTCATGCTTGTTTGTCATGCCTGCTACTGCTTAGAGTTGAGTCAGGTCTGATTCATCGGGGATGAATCAGAGGCGTGTGAACATGTCCTACTGTGTGTGAGCTAAGTGTGTGAACACGATTTGGTAAAAGGTGTCGGTGAGAGGCCATGTAGGAGTACATGGTGGGTTGTCTCATTGAAGCCGTCCTCAGGAACTGAGTTCTGTGTTTGTGATCCATGATTTAGCTACTACCATACATTGGGCCCTGAAATATGACCCCGCTCGACTTCTTAATCACCCTTGTCCTCTGTCCAGGAGTTGCAAGTAGTTTCTGGTGTTTGTAGTATGCTGGAGGCCGTGGACAGCGCTGACCGTAGGGGTGGGCTGTGATGCGGTAGGCACGTGGCCGGGTACACCGGGCGCCCGTTTGGTGTCACGGAACCCTGTTCACATCGTTTGGGGCTGTGAGCGAAACTCCGGCCGGATCTCCTCATGGATGGAACCCGAATAGGCGATAAACCTGGACTAGAGACTTGAGTGTTTAGGTAGGTCGTGGTCTACACCCACGTCGGCTTTCGCTTGAAGTCTGCCGAGCACATGTCGTGTGCAGACGCTAAGTGGTGGAAACATGTATGAAGAAGTACACCCCTGCAGGGTTAACATCATCTATTCGAATAGCCGTGTCCACGGAAAAGGACCTCTGGGTTGCTTATATCAGTTCATAGACAAGTGAAAGTGGATACTCTAAAATACGCAAGATAAGCGTGAGTGCTATGGATGGCGTTCTCGTAGGGAGACGGGAGCGGATCCATAGTGGTGTATTGATATGGTGAATATGTGGACTCGTGTGCGCCACCTCAAAAGAGTCGCTTGCAGTCATAGTTTAGGATAGCCACCGAGTCAAAGCTGGCTTGCTGCAGTTAAACCCCACCACCCCTTTGTTGATAATGATGCATATGTAGTTAGTTCTGATGTAAGTCTTGCTGGGTACATTTGTACTCACGTTTGCCTATTTTATGTTTTGCAGAGAGACTTCAGTCTCACTAGTAGTTCCACGTGGACTTCGACGTTTAGCTTGTTACCTCAGCTACGATCTTGTGCCCTCGGCAGGATTTGGTAGATAGTCAGGCTTCTCAGCCTTTTTCATTTATAGATGTCTGTACCCAGACATGATAGCTTCCGCTTGTGCTTTGACTTGTATGCTCTGATTGTTGGGTCGTGAGACCCATGTTTGTAATATCTCGCTCCTCGGAGCCTATTGATTAAAATACTTGAGTTGTAGAGTCATGTTGTGATGCCATGTTGTATTTGCACATATCGAGCATATTGTGTGTATGTTATTGAAATGCTTGGTATGTGTGGGATCTGACAACCTAGTTGTTTATCCTTGGTAGCCTCTCTTACCGGGAAATGTCTCCTAGTGTTTCCACCGAGCCATGGTAGATTGCTACTGCTCCGGGACACTTAGGCTGGCCGGCATGTGTCCTTCTTCGTTCCTGTGTCTGTCCCTTTGGGGAAATGTCACGCGATGAATACCGGAGTCCTGTTAGCCCGCTACAGCCCGGTTCACCGGAGTCCTGCTAGCCCAGTGCTACAGCCTGGATTCACTCGCTGATGACCGACACGTTCGATGCTGGGTCATGGATGCCTGTCCCTGTAAGTCTGTGCCACTTTGGGTTTACGACTAGCCATGTCAGCCCGGGCTCCTTATCATATGGATGCTAGCGACACTGTCATATACGTGTGCCAAAAGGCGCAAACGGTCCCGGGCAAAGGTAATGCGACACCCGTGGGGATACCGTGCGTGAGGCCGCAAAGTGATATGAGGTGTTACATGCTAGATCGATGTGGCATTGAGTCGGGGTCCTGACGGCATTGGTATCAGAGCTTGACTGCCTGTAGGATTACCAAGCCAAACCGGTCGAAGTTGAGTCTAGAAATTCTTTAGTTATATAAGGGAATTGATTGTGGGATGGAACGTAAGGCTCTTTTTAGTCCTTATACCTCATGCCCTTCTGATCTGAGTCATCTTATCTTTCCTGCGGGGATTAAGAACTAGGCTATCTTTTCTTTCTATTAGGATCACGTGTTACTAATCAGTAGACTTATAAGATTGTTGGATTTAAGTCTCAGTTCAGTTCCTACTACTTCCGTATGTTAATTGTTGATCTCGGAACCTTGATATTGTGCTTCTGAGTGGTTATGCCACCATTTTTGTGATTGTCTCAAATCTTTTTGAGCAATTATAGCCGTTATGCTGTCCGAGTCATCCCAGGTTTCTAAATAGTCCGATGCATTTGCAAATTCCTTCCTTATGTTTCCGATGTTCCCATGGGCCAGATTAACCACACTAATCGGTGTGTTGAGGTAATTATTGCCTCGACATATATGTTGGAATTATTATTATGACCCTAAGTGCTTAGGGGATCATCTAGTGGTCTAGCCATGATTTGTGTTCCCAGTGTGATGATTCTGGCCATCATTCTCGAAAGCATCCCGTGATGCCACTTAGTAGTAGGTATTCTACTCCTGGGTTCTGAACCCGAGATTCACTCTACCTACTTCATGTTGATAGTAATTGCTAGTGCCTTTAGGATATTAGTAACCTTTGCGATAGTCCTTGAAGTCCGTGGTATCTTCTTCTTCCAAATACCATGAACTACTTATGGCAGATGTTTATTGGATCAAAAAAAAATTCACAATTAGAGTACTCTTGAGGAGTTCTCCATTCATAAATCGTGACTCTGCCAGTTCTACCTTTCTGCATGGGTTATCCGGTAGAAATATGTTGAACTTGGTTCGACATACTAATCTATGCATCCACAACTCAGAAAGTTATATGTTCCTTTGAGTTGTTCTCTTTAGTTGCATTCTGACCCTCGTCTATCAATTGATAGTCAAGAGTATGCGTGCGTTCGTTCATCGATGCCTATGACTCTTGTGGTCTGTCAAGCCATTCTATTCTGGAATGACTAGGAGAAACAAACTCCAGTACCTCTTCCATATCTAGGATTGGGTCAAAGTAGTTGTACTCCGCAGATCAAGTTGCTAACCCAACTTTTGTTCTGTTCTACCTTGGAGTATTACCATCTTTATATCAAGAATTTCATGAGAATTGCACCACCTTTTGTGAATTCTTGACATAGTGATACTTCTCGCCATCCTTTTTCATTCCTCGGTTCCGTGTTGTCGCAACCGGAACGCCGACAAGTGAATCGTGATGTGTGAATTCAATACTCCTAGCAACCTTGTTGCTTGGTAGTTAAAGGATAATAATTTCATTCTTAGCATGTTGGTTAGTGAATCATCATTCTAGGACTGATCGTGCTACCTAGTCCTTATCTCGGTGCACCCTTCGATCGATGAGTTAGGATCTTGTCAAGTCCTCACTCATTTGATCATATCGTCTTGCCCTGAAAGGAAAAATTGTTCTCGAGCTTAGTAACATACCGGTGGTTCGTGATTTTCTGAATATCTTCTCAGAAGTATTACCAGGTTGTCACCTGACTGTTATGTTGAGCTCGTGATCAAGTTGGTTTCTTGTGAACCACCCTTTCTCCAAAAATCTGTGTTGGATATCCCGGAGCTAGTTGGTTAAGCTAGACAACAACTTGGAGAGTTGGAAGATAAAAGCTTGCCTGACTTAGTTCGTTCCAAAGGGATATTCTTGTGTAGTGTGTGTTGAAGAAAGATGATATCTTCATCGATTGGTCCTTGTGATCAGTTGCTGGACCTATTGTCTTATCAATCCTTTGATTTGAGTGTGGGCTATCGTCAAATCAAGTCGGAACCAACGATGTTCGTAATGTTGTCTTACTCGTGGTTGATCCCTCGAGCATACACCATTATATCCTTTGGGTCTGACCAATGCTATCACTTGTTCACTTAACTATGGAATTCCTTTTAAAAGGAAACCCAGATGAATTGTTGTTGTGCCCATTGACAACATCCTTGTCTTCTCCATAATTTTGCTGAACATTAAGCTAGTGTTGGAAACTTTTGAAAGCATTTGTTCATGCTAGCTCATGAAGCATATGTTTGGATGAAGGTAGTGACTTCCTTTAATTCATGTGCATCTGATGCAAGTTGCTGCCGTGGATTCGAGAAAGTCAATGTTGCTTTCTTTGGAATCATTCCAAATCAGTCATGCACACGTGCGAAGAATGCTGTGGTTTGAAGACTTGCAACCTTCAATCTATATGTATCCCTAGCACACCAAGCCACTGATTGATTTGTTCAAGGAGAAGGAGTTCCTTCATAAGAGCTAATCCGGACTTATGAAAGAACTTCGATACCCTCGTTGATGGTTTCCCCTCCTGAACTCGGTAGTGTTTTATTATAAGACTACCACGTGGTCATGCTTGTCTGGGACAACGTGTTCACATGTTTGTAGCAGAACCAGCTCATGTTTTGGAGCTTGCTATCGTAGTTCATCTCCCGAGAATCCCGCAACGTCATCTCGTCGATTTGTGTTGCAAACTTTCATTTTTCTTCCTAAGACTCGATGAGCCTGGAATATCCTAACACCAACCAGAGCTGAATCTCAGGCAGATATGATGGTTGGAACATTTCCCCAAGAACTATAATATGGGTCTCCCGATAACCGGTAAGGTGGATGTCGCGGCCAACACACCCATCCGGTAGACCTATTATTATAGTATCTTGTTTGAGGAAGTTGGCCACCTCCCCATAAGGATCTCGTAGGAATTACCTCCCTAGTTGTTCCTTATGGATTCTTGTGCTCCCGAAGTCCGACCTTTACTTGATGTTCTAGATACCAGACCGTTTCTATGAATGGGTTACACTAGCACATCAAGGAGAACATTTGAAGCGGAGTGCTAAATGTCTCTCGGTCGATCATCCAGATTTTGTTCCTTGGCTTCGCTAAGGTGAAATCTGAGAAGGTGTTATCTTCCTTTGCATCTGCATCTTCCATCACCATTCATCATGGTAGTGAGTTGTGTTACCGGACCCTTGACACGGATGTTGGTAAAACCTTGATGATTGTGGAAATGCTCAAGTTCTTGAGAGCACGCACAAGCGCTACGTGTTATCCTCGGCACTAGCTGGGTTTGCTCTCAGTTTCCTCGGCAAATGCTATGACCTTTTCAAACAGTGAATTCACTCTCTATTATTGGGTTCTTCCCCAGTTACCAGAATCATTCCCAGCATTTGCATTTTGTTCCCAGCTTGCACCGCCAATGTGCCATTCTACCATGGGTCTCTTCCATTTCCGGTGATAAGCAAAAATCACCCATTACGTTGTCTTCAACAAGGTAATCCACATCATCCAAGTTTGAGTATGCCATTCTACCGAACCCCTCTAAATGATCGATTATGATTTGCCTTAAGCTAGTATAAAGAGTTTCAATGATCTCTGAATCAAAGGTAATTCTTTTTGCCACTTAGGGTAATAATCTACGAATCACCCTCCTCCAGGATGTTTCGTCGTGGTATCATGGCAACTCAACTCCTTGCTACGTTGACAATCATTTACCACCTTCTTAAGTGTGGAATTGTTGTCTACCTAGTGAACCCTCGTCATCCGTTCTCTCCACCCCTCTTGATGTGTATATCGTGTCTCAACCCGAGAGATGGTTCTATGTCTCATTCCGTGAGTTAATCCTGAGTTGTTCGATCTTCGAGGAGATCGACCCTTCTAGAGTCTTCTTCCCTCCATGTCATGTTGACAGGATTTCTCAGAGCAGGACTTCAAGACAATAATGGTGTTCAAATCAACGTTCCTATGAAGTGCAACCTGGATCGTGAAGATTGTACTAGTTGCGTTCCCCTTCACCTTACCCTACGCTTGAATCTCGAGACGAGATTCTTGTTTAGTGGGGGTGAGTTGTCACATCCCTAGTTCTGACAATGCCTAGTGCATGCATTAGAGTGTTGCACCATGTTTAAATTTCATTTAAATTTGAAATGGGGATTGTTGAAACCCTAGCACCAAATGAAATTTAACTAGGTTCAATAAAAATATTTTCAATAACCCAGAATGCCCTTTGGAAATGTTCATAATTTCTCTTAAAGGTGAAAACCTCTTCCAAAAATGATGAACATATTTATAGGCTATTCCTGGATTTTTGAATTAAATTATATAGTATTTGCATTTGGGCATTTAATTGCTAATAATATTTTAAATGCTCAAATAATCACAAACTGAAATGTTTACTGTTGGAAATATTCCAAACAGTGGCCACAGTCAGTTGCATGATTTTTGGAAATGCTCTGGCATTTTTAATAAATCCAAACACAATTACAGAAAATAGAAAACAGTAACTAAAATAGAAATAAAAGAGAGGAGAGAAACCTTACCTGGCGCTCACCTGGTAGCCCACCTGGCCCAGCAGCACGGCCCAGCCCGCCACCGCTACTCCCCTGTCGTCTTCCTCCTCGCCAGAAGGACGCGGACACCGCGACGCCGCCGTGCGCGCCACCTCCACCCTGCTCTGGCCACCTCCTGCTTCCTCCCCGAGCCTCTGGTGACGCCACGCACTTCCCCTCGCCCCCTGCACCTCCCCTCTCTTCCCCTGGACCCCGTTCCCTCCTCTGCTTCCCTCCCTGCACGCGCCCGAGCGGAGCCCATCGCCGCCGACGCCGTTACCGGGGCCACAGCCACCCCCTCGCTCCCACTATGCATCCCTGAGCTCCGCCCTGACCCCGTGAAGCTACCCACGCGACGCACGCGACCAGAGGAGGCCGCAGTCGACCGGAGCATCGTCGTCTTCATCTCCGGTGCCCGGAGATCAACCCCACCGATTCGGCGCGTCCAGAGCCTCCCCGGCCCCGCCGTCTGCACCGTCTGACTCGCCGTGAGCCACTTACCTTATCCCCTAAGCACTTATGCTCGCCCCCGTGCTGTAGCGTCGTTCCCCACGAGCCCGAAAGCTCACCGCCGCCGGCCATGCCGCCGTCGTGGCTACAGACGCCGTAGCTCGTGCCTGGGCGCGTCATAGCACTCGGTTTGCTCCCAGGAGCCCGTAGCGCCCACCAGCCCCTCCTCCCGTGCCCCCGAACGCCAACCCCGACCTCGCCCGAGCTCCGGCCGCCGCCTCGGGCTCCACTCCGGCGAGCTCCGGCCTCCCCAGCTCATCCCACATGCTCCACTGGATGCGGACGATGACGGGCTACGCCCCGGTGGTCTCCGCGCGCTTTTCCGCCGCCTGTAGCCCATTCCGGCGAAGCACCGCCGCGCGGTTTGGTCGTCGCCGGCCGAACTCCGACGAGGCTGACGTGGCGGCTTATTTAGCGCTAATCCCCACCATTAGCCACCCCACCAGCCGCTGACAGTGGGCCCTAGAGCCAAGTCAACCCTGGTCAGTGCGGGTTTGACCCAGGGTTACCCCCAGTGTCACTGACGTGTGGCCCCCACACGTCAGGTTTGACCTGGTCAGCCCTGCTGACGCCTCTGTGACGTCACGCTGACGCAATAAACCATTTTCTGGATTTAATTTAATTCTGAAATTTCAGAAAATGCCTAAAACTTCTAAAAATCATAGAAAATTAACCGTAACTCCAAATTAAATAATTTATATATGAAAAATTATCAGAAAAATTCAAGGAATCCATCTGTACCATTTTCATGCATGTTAGAACAACTTATAGCTGCTGTTTAGCACAAATCAATTAAATGGCATTTGAATAATCACATATGGAGTTTAAATTTGAATCTTGTATTCAAACCAACTTCATTTAATCTGTTGCTAGTTGCATTAGCTCAAAACACATTCATTTTGCCATGTCATGATCATGCATCATATTGTGCATTGCATTGATTGTGTTCCCTTCTGTGTTGCCGGTATTTGTCCCCTCTCGATAGACATGATACCGATGATGTGATCGTTGACACTGATGAAGACTCAATGTTATCTTCAGAAGTGCCAGGCAAGCAAAACCCCCTTGTTCATTCCGATACAATCCCACTCTCTCGCTCCTGCTCTCTTTTACTGCATTAGGACAACAACGATTCAACTGTTACTTGCTGCGGTAGCTGAACCCCTTTATCCTTTGCATGACCTGTCATTCCACAGTAAATAGATGAAACCCACTAGTATGAGTAGGAATTGTTTGAGCCCTGTTGTGCCTACTCATTCATGCTTGTTTGTCATGCCTGCTACTGCTTAGAGTTGAGTCAGGTCTGATTCATCGGGGATGAATCAGAGGCGTGTGAACATGTCCTACTGTGTGTGAGCTAAGTGTGTGAACACGATTTGGTAAAAGGTGTCGGTGAGAGGCCATGTAGGAGTACATGGTGGGTTGTCTCATTGAAGCCGTCCTCAGGAACTGAGTTCTGTGTTTGTGATCCATGATTCAGCTACTACCATACATTGGGCCCTGAAATATGACCCCGCTCGACTTCTTAATCACCCTTGTCCTCTGTCCAGGAGTTGCAAGTAGTTTCTGGTGTTTGTAGTATGCTGGAGGCCGTGGACAGCGCTGACCGTAGGGGTGGGCTGTGATGCGGTAGGCACATGGCCGGGTACACCGGGCGCCCGTTTGGTGTCACGGAACCCTGTTCACATCGTTTGGGGCTGTGAGCGAAACTCCGGCCGGATCTCCTCATGGATGGAACCCGAATAGGCGATAAACCTGGACTAGAGACTTGAGTGTTTAGGTAGGTCGTGGTCTACACCCACGTCGGCTTTCGCTTGAAGTCTACCGAGCACATGTCGTGTGCAGACGCTAAGTGGTGGAAACATGTATGAAGAAGTACACCCCTGCAGGGTTAACATCATCTATTCGAATAGCCGTGTCCGCGGAAAAGGACTTCTGGGTTGCTTATATCAGTTCATAGACAAGTGAAAGTGGATACTCTAAAATACGCAAGATAAGCGTGAGTGCTATGGAAGGCGTTCTCGTAGGGAGACGGGAGCGGATCCATAGTGGTGTATTGATATGGTGAATATGTGGACTCGTGTGCGCCACCTCAAAAGAGTCGCTTGCAGTCGTAGTTTAGGATAGCCACCGAGTCAAAGCTGGCTTGCTGCAGTTAAACCCCACCACCCCTTTGTTGAAAATGATGCATATGTAGTTAGTTCTGATGTAAGTCTTGCTGGGTACATTTGTACTCACGTTTGCCTATTTTATGTTTTTGCAGAGAGACTTCAGTCTCACTAGTAGTTCCACGTGGACTTCGACGTTTAGCTTGTTACCTCAGCTACGATCTTGTGCCCTCGGCAGGATTTGGTAGATAGTCAGGCTTCTCAGCCTTTTTCATTTATAGATGTCTGTACCCAGACATGATAGCTTCCGCTTGTGCTTTGACTTGTATGCTCTGATTGTTGGGTCGTGAGACCCATGTTTGTAATATCTCGCTCCTCGGAGCCTATTGAATAGATTACTTGAGTCGTAGAGTCATGTTGTGATGCCATGTTGTATTTGCACATATCGAGCATATTGTGTGTATGTTATTGAAATGCTTGGTATGTGTGGGATCTGACCATCTAGTTGTTTATCTTTAGTAGCCTCTCTTACGGGGAAATGTCTCCTAGTGTTTCCACCGAGCCATGGTAGCTTGCTACCGCTCCGGAACACTTAGGCTGGCCGGCATGTGTCCTTCTTCGTTCCTGTGTCTGTCCCTTCGGGGAAATGTCACGCGATGAATACCGGAGTCCTGTTAGCCCGCTACAGCCCGGTTCACCGGAGTCCTGCTAGCCCAGTGCTACAGCCTGGATTCACTCGCTGATGACCGACACGTTCGATGCTGGGTCATGGATGCCTGTCCCTGTAAGTCTGTGCCACTTTGGGTTTACGACTAGCCATGTCAGCCCGGGCTCCTTATCATATGGATGCTAGCGACACTGTCATATACGTGTGCCAAAAGGCGCAAACGGTCCCGGGCAAAGGTAATGCGACACCCGTGGGGATACCGTGCGTGAGGCCGCAAAGTGATATGAGGTGTTACATGCTAGATCGATGTGGCATTGAGTCGGGGTCCTGACCGCTAGTGACACGTCCACGAGCAGCAACATCATACTCTTGAACATGTCTTCTTTGTTGCACTTCATGAGCAACAGGGTATTGTTGATGTCGAACCCCATCACCACATGTTGGAGGACACTCGTGAAGCATCCTCTCCATGGCTCGGAGTATATTGTTCTTGAGTTGCTTCACATCAGCGCGGGTGGCCAAACAATTTCCTTCTCCATGATTCTTTCGACGCGCACTTGGTGTAGATCCTGCCATGTTAGTAGGGCTAAAGTGGAATAGGATAATTTTGTGGAATCACACAACCTCACCTCTTACTCACCAAAGTTCTTATGAGTTCACATCAGATTGTGCTTCTCCCGGATGTGTTAAAGCGATTGAAAGACAGGGATCAAAGAACTAGCTTCGGTTTTTGGTGGAGCTTGGTGGGGTAAACAAAAAGGGGCTTGTGCTGAAATCAAGTTGATGCAAACCAAGAAAAATATGTGGATGGATCTGCTGCATCTTTGCACCAAGATTGAAAAACACAACACACAAGCTTCTCAAATTTTTCGATCAAGCTGAAACTTTTGGATCTTACACAAGACTTTCTTTTTCTCTCTTGACTTTTTTCCACTCTTTTTTTCTCTCTTTGATTTTTTTGCCACTTTTTTTCTCTCTTTTTCCAAAGCACAAAAACCAAATCTGAAAGCAATTATGAAGATGAACTTGGTGCAGATCTAAAAGATGAGGAACATGCAAGGTATGCAACAATAAGATCTCAGCACCAACAAGGCTTGAATTTATTTTTGGTGGGGCTTTGGACTTCTAGGACAGAAAATATAGCGTGAAAAACACTTGATCTAAAGGGATGATAGCAAGATAAACTTGGATAACAGATCCTACCGTGTCAACGAAGGCTCTGATGCCAGATGATAGGTGGGAACCCGATGAACAAGTTCACACCCGAGGGTGGCCCGATCTTCACGTCGTAGGATCGAATCGGGAGGGATAACTAGCTGCAATAAGCCGGGATAACTAGCTTTATACCTGCCAAGGTTGGATGCAACCCATACGTTGGGGATGGCTGACCGAAGCTATAGGAACTCCAACCCGCTGTCTGAACAATCGCAGAACCACAAACAAGGACTAATCCACACAAAACGGCTGGGACCGTAAAGCACGAACTAGGGGGAACCAGAGGCTACTTCTCACGAATCCAAATGAACTCACAAGAGAAAAGGTAGCAAGATCTCTCGGATCTCTCTACCAGTCTTGCTGCATAAGCTTGTAGCTGAATGGTTTGACAAAAGGTTCTCTAGAGGATGGGGGAGATGGGGTTTTATAGCAGGGACAACCCCCCTTAGCTAGGTTTGAAAATGGTTTCAAAAGTAAACAGGTTTGCATGGCTTCCTTGGGTGAATAAGCAGTCAACTTTGGGAGTTATTGGAGAGCTCCTCGGAAATTCGTGAAGTCTTGACAGACTGGACACCTTCCATGAGAATGACTAGTACTTTTGACTCACAACTCCAAATGATGTGAGGTTTTTTGCATTGGAAAGATAATTTGATGTAGCATCTGTTAATGTACCCCTATGGCCCCGTATCTCCATCACATGTGTGTGGCACACCAAAACATCAGAGGTAAAAATTGACAGCATCAGCTTCACTTGAGACTTGTTTTCTCCAAACTTGTTTCTCCAAAGCGGTTGCTTCAAGAGCTCATTGGTTGTTGGATTGCTTTCATGTTATACCTAAGTTCAACCAAAAATAATGGAGATGAAAGCATAATTGTGTCATCAAGGTCACAAGGTAAATTTAAGTTAGCATTCACCTTGGTATGTGTTTGCTTGATTCGGCTTAGTAATTCTTTCCAACTAAATTTTGCACATTTTTGAAATGCCATGTATGATGTAACCATGTGCTCATCAGCAAGTGACATACCGATGACAAAAGGAATGGCGTATATTGTTATGCAGTTTGACCGATAAAGATCTTTATAGAATATGTGGGAGCCAATATAAGCATCCAGGTTCCGCTATTGGTTATTGACCGGAGATGTGTCTCGGTCATGTCTACATAGTTCTCGAACCCATAGGGTCCGCACGCTTAACGATCGATGATGATTTATGAGTTATGTGATTTGATGACCGAAGTTTGTTCGGAGTCTCGGATGAGATCACGGACATGACGAGGAGTCTCAAAATGGCCGAGAGGTAAAATTGATATATTGGACGAAGGTATTCAGACACCGGAAAGGTTTCGGGACATTTTGGATATTTATTAAGAACCGAGGGGTTACCGGAACCCCCCCCCCCCCGGGGGGGGAGTTATGGGCCTTGATGGGCCATAAGGGAGTAGGAGAGGGAAGTCCACAAGGTGGCGAGCGCCCTTCCCCATGGAAGTCCGAATTGGACTAGGGGGACGGGGCGCGGCCCCCTCTTTCCTTCCCCTATCCCTCTCCTTCCCTCCTCCCCCCTCTTGGAATAGGAAAGGGGGGGTCGAATCCTACTAGGTTTGGACTCCTAGTAGGACTCCCCCCTTGGCGCGCCTCCCCCTCAGTCGGCCTCCTCCTCCCCCCTCCTTTATATACGTGGGCAGGTGGCACCCCAAAGAAAAACAGATAATCTATTAGCCGTGTGCAGTGCCCCCTCCACAGTTTAACACCTCGGTCATATTGTCGTAGTGCTTAGGTGAAGCCCTGCGCTGGTAACTTCATTATCACCGTCGCCACTCCGTCATGCTGATGGAACTCTCCCTCATCCTCAACTGGATCAAGAGCTCGAGGGACGTCATCGTGCTGAACGTGTGCTGGACACAGAGGTGCCATACGTTCGATACTTGGATCGGTTGGACTGTGAAGACGTTCGACTACATCAACCGCATTACTAAATGCTTCCGCTTTCGGTCTTAGAGGGTACGTGGACACACTCTCCCGTCTCGTTGTTATGCATCTCCTAGATAGATCTTGCGTGATCGTAGGAATTTTTTTGAAATATTGCCTCCCCAACAGCAGCAGCGTGGTTAGATTGATCTGACGGCTCACGGGGCTTATGGCGTTGCTGCGTCCCAACCTTAGATATTAGGAGGGTTGGGTTCAGCCTTTCCTTGCGGCAGGGTTGAGGAAACGCTAGGGCCTACCGTCATGGGAACTCAGGGCTCCTTGTTGCATCTTCCAAGTCGGACACAACGGGATCGACGAGGTTTGGGTGACCATGCGATCACAAGGCGGACGAAGCCGCTGCTGTTCCGGCACCATGCCTAGGCAGGAGCTCGGAAGGGAGGCCACACTTGGCCGGAGCAACGTCCGACGGCGGTGGCGGCAGGGGGGTCGGCCCCTGATCGCCCAGGGCTGGGAACCCTAGCGAAACGCTATCCTATGAGAGGTCATCCAAGCAAATGTCGTGATTTTGGAGTGTTCTCTAAAAAAACACTCTAAGTTCCTATTATTAAGTGGTTGGCTAAGTGATAGATCAAGCACTCATGGGTCAGAGCCATGACAGATGGAAATTGTATTAGTAACTAGCAAATGTGTTTGTGCATTGATAAGGGAGATTCTCGGAGTCATGGCACTCTTTTTCATCATCTTCTTCTTCGCTCGTTATCTTTGCCTTCAAATTCAAGCTCAAAACTGTAAGAAGTGGCACATCTGACACACATGCTCCTAAATTAGTGTGCTAGCCAATGGGTGATGGACGATGAAAAAGGAGGAAGACGGATAAAAATTGGTCGAAGAAGCTAATGTCAACAACCGACACTCTGTTCATGGTGGCAGCAAGAGAGATTCTGGGATTGGATTGATCAGACACACACAGATCTGGACTTCTAAGGACGAGGCTAACAAAGTGACATGGAAAGTTCACACTGAAACGACATTCCGATGGCCGCATCGTGGTAATACTGGAGTTGGCAATATCCAATTCGTGCTCGTGGATGCCATGAATCGTGGTGCACACAGCCAATGAGAACCATAGGACGAGCGAAAACGTCTAGGAAATTGACGACATCTAGATGTGTAGATTTATGCGAGTAACTTCAAATTTTCTTGCCAAACATTATGCAGGTTTGTAGTGTTCGAGTTCTAGCGGGTGGCAAAATTCGTCCTCCATGGTGCTTGGTTAAGTCTTAGTTGACGCTATATCCATAAAATCTTACATTGAGATCCATGCAAAATTTTATTTTTCTTTTTTCTCTTTTGCATGTGATGTCACTTGACTGAGACTTGGTTAAATCTCAGTCGACTGAGACCTAGCCACATCCATTGTATATATCCCTGCACCACAAACTTTGTCAAGGGAATCTTTTTGTTTTGAGAGGGAGAAAGGAAAACTTGGGATTACTTGCTGCAACCTAAGTGTAAAGGTGGATTAGGCTTTCGAGCCTTCTGTATCTTTATAATCAAAAGCTTCTCGCTCGACAGGCGCGGAGGATCATTTTCTATTCCTACAGCTCTTTTCCCATCGGGATGTGTTGGAAATATGCCCTAGAGGCAATAATAAAAGGATTATTATTATATTTCCTTGTTCATGATAATTGTCTTTTATTCATGCTATAATTGTATTATCCGGAAATCGTAATACACGTGTGAATACATAGACCACAATAATAGGTAAGAAAACGTTCTTGCTAGAACCCTATTGCAGCCACGTAAAAGATGCAACAACAATTAGAGGACGTCTAACTTGTTTTTGCAGCAATTGCTTTGTGATGTGATATGGCCAAAAGTTGTGATGGATGATGAATGATATATTGTGATGTATGAGATCATGTTCTTGTAATAGGAATCACGACTTGCACGTCGATGAGTATGACAACCGGCAGGAGCCATAGGAGTTGTCTTAATTATTGTATGACCTGCGTGTCAATGATTTAACGCCATGTAATTACTTTACTTTATTGCTAAACCATTAGCCATAGTAGTAGAAGTAATAGTTGGCGAGCAACTTCATGGAGACACGATGATGGAGATCATGGTGTCATGCCGGTGACGAAGATGATCATGGAGCCCCAAAGATGGAGATCAAAGGAGCTATATGATATTGGCCATATCATGTCACTACTATTTAATTGCATGTGATGTTTATTATGTTTATGCATCTTGTTTACTTAGAACAACGGTAGTAAATAAGATGATCCCTCATAATAATTTCAAGAAAGTGTTCCCCCTAACTGTGCGCCGTTGCTAAAGTTCGTCGTTTTGAAGCACCACGTGATGATCGGGTGTGATAGATTCTTACGTTCACATACAACGGGTGTAAGACAGTTTTACACACGCAAAACACTTAGGTTAACTTGACGGGCCTAGCATGTACAGACATGGCCTCGGAACACAGAGACCGAAAGGTCGAACATGAGTCGTATGGAAGATACGATCAACATGGAGATGTTCACCGATGATGACTAGTCCGTCTCACGTGATGATCGGACACGGCCTAGTCGACTCGGATCATGTAACACTTAGATGACTAGAGGGATGTCAAATCTGAGTGGGAGTTCACTAAATAATTTGATTGGATGAACTTAGTCTAAAATCTTTGCAAATATGTCTTGTAGATCAAATGGCCAACGCTCATGTCAACATGAACTTCAACGCGTTCCTAGAGAAAACCAACCTGAAAGATGATGGCAACAACTATACGGACTGGGTCCGGAACCTGAGGATCATCCTCATAGCTGCCAAGAAAGCATATGTCCTAGAAGGACCGCTAGGTGATGCACCCATCCCAGAGAACCAAGACGTCATGAACGCTTGGCAGTCACGTGCTGATGATTACTCCCTCGTTCAGTGCGGCATGCTTTACAGCTTAGAACCGGGGCTCCAAAAGCGTTTTGAGCAACACAGAGCATATGAGATGTTCGAGGAGCTAAAAATGGTTTTCCAAGCTCATGCCCGGGTCGAGAGATATGAAGTCTCCGACAAGTTCTATAGTTGTAAGATGGAGGAAAATAGTTCTGTCAGTGAGCACATACTCAAAATGTCTGGGTTGCATAACCGCCTGTCCTAGCTGGACATTAACCTCCCGGACGAGGCGGTCATTGACAGAATCCTTCAGTCGCTCCCACCGAGCTACAAGAGCTTTGTGATGAACTACAATATGCAGGAGATGGTGAAAACTATTCTTGAAGTATTTTCAATGCTGAAGTCAGCAGAGGTAGAAATCAAGAAGGAACATCAAGTGTTGATGGTCAATAAAACCACTAAGTTCAAGAAGGGCAAGGGTAAGAAGAGCTTCAAGAAGGACGGCAAGGATGTTGCCGCACCCGGTAAGCCAGTTGCCGGGAAGAAGTCAAAGAATGGACCCAAGCCTGAGACTGAGTGCTTTTATTGCAAAGGGAAGGGTCACTGGAAGTGGAACTGCCCTGAATACTTAGCGGACAAGAAGGCCGGCAACACTAAAGGTATATGTGATATACATGTAATTGATGTGTACCTTACCAGTACTCGTAGTAACTCCTGGGTATTTGCTACCGGTGCCGTTGCTCATATTTGTAACTCACAGCAGGAGCTGCGGAATAAGCGGAGACTGGCGAAGGACGAGGTGACGATGCGCGTCGGGAATGGTTCCAAAGTCGATGTGATCACCGTCGGCACGCTGCCTCTACATTTACCCACGGGATTAGTTTTAAACCTCAATAATTGTTATTTAGTGCCAAGTTTGAGCATGAACATTGTATCTGGATCTCGTTTAATACGAGATGGCTACTCATTTAAATTCGAGAATAATGGTTGTTCTATTTATATGAGAGATATGTTTATGGTCATGCCCCGATGGTCAATGGTTTATTCTTAATGAATCTCGAACGTAATGTTACACATATTCATAGTGTGAATACCAAAAGATGTAAAGTTGATAACGATAGTCCCACATACTTGTGGCACTGCCACCTTGGTCACATTGGTGTCAAGCGCATGAAGAAGCTCCATGCTGATGGACTTTTAGAGTCTCTCGATTATGAATCATTTGACACATGTGAACCATGCCTCATGGGCAAAATGACCAAGACTCTGTTCTCAAGACCAATGGAGCGAGCAACCAACTTATTGGAAATCATACATACCGATGTGTGCGGTCCAATGAGCGTTGAGGCTAGCAGAGGATATCGTTATGTTCTCACTCTCACTGATGACTTAAGTAGATATGGGTATGTCTACTTGATGAAACACAAGTCTGAGACCTTTGAAAAGTTCAAGGAATTTCAGAATGAGGTAGAGAATCAACGTGACCGAAAGATAAAGTTCTTACGATCAGATCATGGAGGAGAATATTTAAGTCACGAATTTGGTACACACTTAAGGAAATGTGGAATCGTTTCACAACTCACGCCACCTGGAACACCTCGGCGTAACGGTGTGTCCGAATATCGTAATCACACTCTATTGGATATGGTGCGATCTATGATGTCTCTTACCGATTTACCGCTATCATTTTGGGGATACGCTCTAGAGACAGCTACATTCACTTTAAATAGGGCTCCGTCTAAATCCGTTGAGACGACACCGTATGAATTATGGTTTGGGAAGAAACCTAAGCTGTCGTTTCTAAAAGTTTGGGGATGCGATGCTTATGTCAAGAAACTTCAACCTGAAAAGCTCGAACCCAAGTCGGAAAAATGCGTCTTCATAGGATACCCTAAGGAAACCATTGGGTATACCTTCTACTTAAGATCCGAGGGCAAGATATTTGTTGCCAAGAATGGATCCTTTCTGGAAAAAGAGTTTCTCTCGAAAGAAGTAAGTGGGAGGAAAGTAGAACTCGATGAAGTACTACCTCTTGAACCAGAAAGTAGTGCAGCTCAGGAAAATGTTCCTGTGGTGCCTGCACCGACTGGAGAGGAAATTAATGATGATGATCAAGGTACTTCGGATCAAGTTGCTACTGAACTTCGTAGGTACACAAGGACACGTTCCACACCAGAGTGGTATGGCAACCCTGTCCTGGAAATCATGTTGTTAGACAACGGTGAACCTTCGAACTATGAAGAAGCGATGGCGGCCCCAGATTCCAACAAATGGCTTGAAGCCATGCAATCCGAGATAGGATCCATGTATGAAAATGAAGTATGGACTTTGACAGACTTGCCCGATGATCGGCGAGCGATAGAAAACAAATGGATCTTTAAGAAGAAGACGGACGCGGATGGTAATGTTACCATCTATAAAGCTCGACTTGTCGCTAAGGGTTATCGACAAGTTCAAGGGGTTGACTACAATGAGACATTCTCTCCCGTAGCAAAGATGAAGTCCGTCTGAATCATGTTAGCAATTGCCGCATACTATGATTATGAGATATGGCAGATGTACCTCAAAATGGCATTCCTTAACAGACATCTTAAGGAAGAACTGTATATGATGCAGCCGAAAGGTTTTGTCGATCCTAAGAAGGCTAACAAGGTGTGCAAGCTCCAGCGATCCATTTATGGGCTGGTGCAAGCATCTCGGAGTTGGAACATTCGCTTTGATGAGATGATCAAAGCGTTTGGGTTTATGCAGACTTACGGAGAAGCCTGCATTTACAAGAAAGTGAGTGGGAGCTCTGTAGCATTTCTATTATTGTATGTAGATGACATACTTTTGATGCGAAATGATATAGAACTTTTCGACAGCATTAAGGCCTACTTGAATAAGTGTTTTTCAATGAAGGACCTTGGAGAAGCTGCTTACATATTAGGCATCAAGATCTATAGGGATAGATCGAGACGCCTCATAGGTCTTTAACGAAGCACATATCTTGATAAGATATTGAAGAAGTTCAATATGGATCAGTCCAAGAAAGGGTTCTTGCCTGTATTGCAAGGTGTGAGATTGAGCTCGGCTCAATGCCCGACCACGGCAGAAGATAAAGAAGAGATGAGTGTCATCCCCTATGCCTCAGCCATAGGATCTATTATGTATGCCATTTTGTGTACCAGACCTAATGTAAACCTTGCCGTAAGTTTGGTAGGAAGGTACCAAAGTAATCCCGGCAAGGAACACTGGACAGCGGTCAAGAATATCCTGAAGTACCTGAAAAGGACAAAGGACATGTTTCTCGTCTATGGAGGTGGCGAAGAGCTCGTCGTAAAGGGTTATGTCAATGCTAGCTTCGACACAGATCTGGATGACTCTAAGTCACAAACCGGATACGTGTATATGTTGAATCGTGGAGCAGTAAGCTGGTGTAGTTGCAAGCAGAGTGTCGTGGCGGGATCTACATGTGAAGCGGAGTACATGGCATCCTCAGAGGTAGCGCATGAAGCAATATGGATGAAGGAGTTCATCACCGACCTAGGAGTCATACCCAATGCATTGGGGCCGATCACTCTCTTCTGTGACAACACTGGAGCTATTGCCCTTGCCAAGGAGCCCAGGTTTCACAAGAAGACCAGGCACATCAAGCGTCGTTTCAACTCCATCCGTGAAAATGTTCAAGATGGAGACATAGATATTTGCAAAGTACATACGGATCTGAATGTCGCAGATCTGTTGACTAAACCTCTTCTGCGAGCAAAACATGATCAACACCAGAACTCTATGGGTGTTCAATTCATCACAATGTAACTAGATTATTGACTCTAGTGCAAGTGGGAGACTGTTGGAAATATGCCCTAGAGGCAATAATAAAAGGATTATTATTATATTTCCTTGTTCATGATAATTGTCTTTTATCATGCTATAATTGTATTATCCGGAAATCGTAATACACGTGTGAATACATAGACCACAATATGTCCCTAGTGAGCCTCTAGTTGACTAGCTCGTTGATCAACAGATAGTCATGGTTTCCTGACTATGGACATTGGATGTCGTTGGTAACGGGATCACATCATTAGGAGAATGATGTGATGGACAAGACCCAATCCTAAGCATAGCACAAGATCGTGTAGTTTGTTTGCTAGAGCTTTTCCAATGTCAAGTATCTTCTCCTTAGACCATGAGATCGTGTAACTCCCGGATACCGTAGGAGTGCTTTGGGTGTACCAAACGTCACAACGTAACTGGGTGACTATAAAGGTATACTACGGGTATCTCCGAAAGTGTCTATTGGGTTGACACGGATCGAGGCTGGGATTTGTCACTCCGTATGACAGAGAGGTATCTCTGGGCCCACTCGGTAATGCATCATCATAATGAGCTCAAAGTGACCAAGTGTCTGGTCACAGGATCATGCATTACGGTACGAGTAAAGTGACTTGCCGGTAACGAGATTGAACGAGGTATTGGGATACCGACGATCGAGTCTCGGGCAAGTAACATACCGATTAACAAAGGGAATTGTATACGGGGTTGCTTGAATCCTCGACATCGTGGTTCATCCGATGAGATCATCGAGGAGCATGTGGGAGCCAACATGGGTATCCAGATCCCACTGTTGGTTATTGACCGGAGAGCCGTCTCGGTCATGTCTACATGTCTCCCGAACCCGTAGGGTCTACACACTTAAGGTTCGGTGATGCTAGGGTTGTAGAGATAGGAGTATGCAGCAAACCGAAAGTTGTTCGGAGTCCCGGATGAGATCCCGTACGTCACGAGGAGTTCCGGAATGGTCCGGAGGTAAAGAATTATATATGGGAAGTCGAGTTTCGGCCATCGGGAAAGTTTCGGGGGTCACCGGTATTGTACCGGGACCACCGGAAGGGTCCCGGGGGTCCACCAGGTGGGGCCACCCATCCCGGAGGGCCCCATGGGCTGAAGTGGGAGGGGAACCAGCCCCTGGTGGGCTGGTGCACCCCCCTGGGCCCCCTTCTGCGCCTAGGGTTGGGAACCCTAGGGGAGGGGGCGCCTCCACTTGCCTTGGGGGGCAAGTTTCCCCCCTTGGCCGCCGCCCCCCCTAGGAGATCCCATCTCCTAGGGCCGGCGCCCCCCCCCCCCGGGGTCCCTATATAAATAGGGGGGTGGGAAGGCAGCCGCACCCCTGACACCTGGCGCCTCCCTCCCCCCTTGCTACACCTCCTCCTCCCGCAAACGCTTGGCGAAGCCCTGCCGGAACCCTGCTGCATCCACCACCACGCCGTCGTGCTGCTGGATCTTCATCAACCTCTTCTTCCCCCTTGCTGGATCAAGAAGGAGGAGATGTCACGTTGACCGTACGTGTGTTGAACGCGGAGGTGCCGTCCGTTCGGCGCTGGGATCTCCGGTGATTTGGATCACGACGAGTACGACTCCCTCAATCCCATTCTCTTGAACGCTTCCGCTCGCGATCTACAAGGGTATGTAGATGCACTCCCCTCTCTCGTTGCTAGATGAACTCATAGATTGATCTTGGTGAATGTAGGAAATTTTTTATTTTATGCAACGTTCCCCAACAGGATGCACCAGAAGGATGTACAACATGATGCAAATCACCCCCAAGGTGATATGTTGCAACTGCTACATAAGTGACATAACCTTATTTGCAGCTAGTGTTTGTTATTCTAAACTGTACGTGCTAGTAGATAGTTTCGTAGAAATGTTCATAGAACCTTATAGTATAACATAAATTATGTTTATTATTACTGATTTTAATTCATGCGCTCTATTACTTATCCATTTGCTTGTATGTGTATGCAAAGCATGAAATTCATAAATTTAATGCTACATCCAACATGGACTCTAAAGAAATTAAATATTTTGATTTAAAATCGCTCTATGCCTTCATGGAAGATAATTAGTTAACTTTTTTTAGGAGACGGAAATTAGTTAACTAACTTGTCATCATCTCGTTTATAGCCACTTCTTAGTGAAATTTAAGCATTCACATCATACTAAACCATACTAGCTCCATCATTGAGGGCCCGAGGTTGTATAATTCCTTGGGCACACTGATAACCCACAAGTATAGGGGATTGCAACCGTTTTCGAGGGTAGAGTATTCAACCCAAATTTATTGATTCGACACAAGGGGAGCCAAAGAATATTCTCAAGTATTAGCAGCTGAGTTGTCAATTCAACCACACCTGGAAACTTAGTATCTGCAGCAAAGTGTTTAGTAGCAAAGTAATATTATAGTAGTGGTAACGGTAACAAAAGTAAAGACAACAAAAGTAATGTTTTTGGTATTTTGTAGTGATTGTAACAGTAGCAACAGAAAAGTAAATAAGCGAGAACCAGTATATGGAAAACTCGTAGGCACTGGATTAGCGATGGATAATTATGCCGGATGCAGTTCGTCATGTAACAGTCATAACATAGGGTGACACAGAACTAGCTCCAGTTCATCAATGTAATGTAGGCATGTATTCCGTATATAGTCATACGTGCTTATGGAAAAGAACTTGCATGACATCTTTTGTCCTACCCTCCCGTGGCAGCGGGGTCCTATTGGAAACTAAGGGATATTAAGACCTCCTTTTAATAGAGAACCGGAACAAAGCATTAGCACATAGTGAATACATGAACTCCTCAAACTATGGTCATCACCGCGAGTGGTCCCGATTATTGTCACTTCGGGGTTGCTGGATCATAACACATAGTAGGTGACTATAGACTTGCAAGATAGGATGAAGAACACTCATATATTCATGAAAACATAATAGGTTCAGATCTGAAATCATGGCACTCGGGCCCTAGTGAAAAGCATTAAGCATAGCAAAGTCATAGCAACATCAATCTCAGAACATAATGGATACTAGGGATCAAACCCTAACAAAACTAACTCGATTACATGATAACTCATCCAACCCATCACCGTCCAGCAAGCCTATGATGGAATTACTCACGCACGGCGGTGAGCATCATGAAATTGGTGATGGAAGATGGTTGATGATGACGACGACGACAAATCCCCCTCTCCGGAGCCCCGAACGGACTCCAGATCAGCCCTCCCGAGAGAGATTAGGACTTGGCGCGGCTCCGTATCGTAAAACGCGATGATTTCTTCTCTTTGATTTTTTTCTCCCTGAAAGCCAATATATAGAGTTGGAGTTGGCGTCGGAGGGCCACCAGGGGGCCCATGAGGTAGGGGGCACGCCCAGGGGGGCGCCCCCCACCCTCGCGGACAGGGTGTAGGCCCCTGGCCTTCATCTTTGGCGACGATTTTTTATTGTTTTTTCTAAGGTGTTCCGTGGAGTTTCAGGTCATTCCGAGAACTTTTATTTTCTGCACATAAAACAACACCATGGCAATTCTGCTGAAAACAGCGTCAGTATGGGTTAGTTCCATTCAAATCATACAAGTTAGAGTCCAAAACAAGGGCAAAAGTGTTTGGAAAAGTAGATACGACGGAGACGTATCAACTCCCCCAAGCTTAAACCCTTGCTTGTCCTCAAGCAATTCAGTTGACAAACAGAAAGAGAAAAAGAAAAACTTTTACAAACTCTGTTTGCTCTTGTTGTTGTAAACATGAAAAGCTAGCATTCAAGTTTCAGCAATTATTATGAACTAATCATACTCACAATAACATGAAGGTCTCACAATTACTCATATCAATAGCATAATCAGCTAGCGAGCCATAATAATAAAACTCGGATGACAACACTTTCTCAAAATAATCATAACATGATATAACAAAATGGTATCTCGCTAGCCCTTTCTGAGACCGCAAAACATAATGCAGAGCACCTTTAAAGATCAAGGACTGACTAAACATTATAATTCATGGTAAAAGAGATCCAGTCAAGTCATACCCAATATAAACCAATAATAATGAATGCAAACGACAGTGTGCTCTCCAGCGGGTGCTTTTTAATAAGAAGGGTGATGACTCAACATAAAAATAAATAGATATGCCCTTCGCAGAGGGAAGCAGGGATTTGTAGAGGTGCCAGAGCTTGGTTTTAAAATAGAGATTGAATAACATTTTGAGTGGCATACTTTTGCTGTCAACGCAACAACTATGAGATGACGATATCTTCCATGCTACACAGATTATAGGCGGTTCCCAAACAGAATGGTAAAGTTTATACTCCCCCTCCTCCACAAGCATCAATCCATGGCTTGCTCGAAACAACGAGTGCCTCCAACATCCAGCGGGTCCCAGGGGGAGTTTTGTTTGCAGTTATTTTGATTTAGTTTGCACAAAGCATGGGACTGGGCATCCCGAAGACCAGCCATTTTCTCGTGAATGAGGAGCGGAGTCCACTCCTCTTGAGAATAACCGCCTAACATGGAAGATAAGGGCAGCCCTAGTTGAAACATGAGCAGCTCGAGCATACAAAACAGAATTTCATTTGAAGGTTTGGAGTTTGGCACATACAAATTTACTTGGAACGGCAGGTAGATACCGCATATAGGAAGGTATAGTGGACTCATATGGAATAACTTTGGGGTTTAAGGAGTTTGGATGCACAAGCAGTATTCCCGCTTAGTACAGGTGAAGGCTAGCAAAAGACTGGGAAGCGACCAACTAAGAGAGCGACAACGGTCGTAAACATGCATTAAAATTAATTCACACCGAATACAAGCATGAGTAGGATATAATCCACCATGAACATAAATATCATGAAGGCTATGTTGATTTGATTCAACTACATGCGTAAACATGTGCCAAGTCTAGACACTCAATTCATTTAAAGGAGGATACCATCCCATCATACCACATCATAATCATTCTAATAGCATGTTGGCACGCAAGGTAAACCATTATAACTCATAGCTAATCAAGCATGGCACAAGCAACTATAATCTCTAAATGTCATTGCAAATATGTTTACTTCACAATAGCTGAATCAGGAACGATGAATCATCATATTTACAAAAACAAGAGAGGTCGAGTTCATACCAGCTTTTCTCATCCCAATAAGTCCATCATATATCATCATTATTGCCTTTCACTTGCATGACCGAACGAAGTGTATAATAATAAAAGTGCACGTGCATTGGACTAAGCTGGAATCTGCAAGCATTCATCTCAAGAGAGAAGACAAGTAATATGGGCTCTAAGTTAAATAATCATTCATGCATATAAGAGCGACTAAGCAATTTAAATATAGTCTTCTCGACCCCCAAAGAAAGGAAAAGGAATAAAAACTATTTACACGGGAAAGCTCCTAACAAGCAAAAGAAGAACGAGAAATATTTTTGGGTTTTCTTTTTAATTACTACAGCAATGAAATAAACTACTACTAATTTTTTTTGGTTTTTCTCAAGGTTTATCAAACACACAAGAAGAAAGCAGGAAAAGGAAAATAAACTAGCATGGATATTACAGTGAAAGAGTATGAGCACCGGCATCTAGCAATGAGTGTGTGTGAACATGAATGTAATGTCGGTGGGAAATACGTACTCCCCCAAGCTTAGGCTTTTGGCCTAAGTTGGTCTATTGCCAGGGATAGCCCGGCGGATACCCGTAGGTGAAGCTGGGGTCATACTGTGATGAAGAAGGCTCTGGCTGCCACTGGCTGGCAACCTCCTCTGGATCCCAAGAATAAACAGATAGTCATGGAGGCTCATCTTGTGGCTCCGGTTCCGGGGCTGGTGCAGGATTCCGATAGGCTTGAACCGCCGCCCACGAAACGATGCGAGGACCTGCAGATAAGTTAAACAAAGAAGGAGCAGGCAAAGTAATAGTCTCAGGGTGATGTTTATCAAAGTATAATTTATATTTGAGCTCCCCTTCGCGACTCTTACCAAGAAAATCATGAGCTATTATACTCTTATAATCTAAGTAAGCACGGGGTAGTGCTGTTTCTTCTTCCTCCTCATGCCTAATAGGTATCTCAAAATGTTCAGCTAGGCGTGACGCATAAATGCCCCCAAAGATGGGGCCCTTAGTACGGTTCAGACTTAACCGTCTAGCAACAATTCCACCCAGACTAACAGAGTTATTGCGGTATAAACCATGGAACAAAATAATAATATCAGGAATACTAAGGTTCCCACAGTTTCCGCGTATAATCAAGCAATGACAAGCAAATAAGGCAAAGTAGCGTAAAACAGGAAAATGTATGCTAGTTATCCTTGCATCAGAAACCTTCCTGGTTTCTCCCACAGTGATAGTGTTAATAAAAGCTTCTACTTCGCTACTGTGGGGTTCATCTATGGTGCTGAGGGAGTCCTGGACTAGGGGGTGTCCGGATAGCCGAACAATCATCATCGGCCGGACTCCAAGACTATGAAGATACAAGATTGAAGACTTCGTCCCATGTCCGGATGGGACTTTCCTTGGCGTGGAAGGCAAGCTTGGCGATACGGATATGTAGATCTCCTACTATTGTAACCGACTCTGTGTAGCCCTAGCCCTCTCCGGTGTCTATATAAACCGGATGGTTTTAGTCCGTAGGACAACAACAATAACAACATTCATACCATAGGCTAGCTTCTAGGGTTTAGCCTTCTTGATCTCGTGGTAGATCTACTCTTGTAATACCACATCATCAATATCAATCAAGCAGGACGTAGGGTTTTACCTCCATCAAGAGGGCCCGAACCTGGGTAAAACATCGTGTCCCTTGTCTCCTGTTACCATCCGCCTAGACACACAGTTCGGGACCCCCTACCCGAGATCCGCCGGTTTTGACACCGACATTGGTGCTTTCATTGAGAGTTCCTCTGTGTCGTCACCGATAGGCTCGATGGCTCCTTCGATCATCAACAATGACGCGGTCTAGGTGAGACTTTACTCCCCGGACAGATCTTCGTATTCGGCGGCTTTGCACTGCGGGCCAATTCGGTTGGCCATCTGGAGCAGATCGAAAGCTACGCCCCTGGCCGTCAGGTCAGATTTGGAAGTATTAACTTCATGGCTGACATCCGCGGAGACTTGATCTTCGACGGATTCGAGCCACAGCCGAGCGCGCCGCGCTGTCACGATGGGCATGATTTAGCTCTGCTGCCGGACAGTGCCCTGGAGGCTGCACACGAGTCCGTTCCGACCTTCGATTCAGAGTCGGCTGTGCAGATCGAGGATGGGTGGTTAGACACCGCCTCGGGGGCTGCAACCTCTACGGCGATAGAGCCAAATACTGACTTTGTCCCTTGTGAAGCTCGTGACTCCAAGGTGTCGGACTCCTTGCCGGACTCCGAACCTCCCGCGCCCCCACCAATCGAATCCGATTGGGCGCCGATCATGGAGTTCACCGCCGCGGACATCTGTCAACACTCACCTTTTGGCGACATTTTGAGCTCGCTAAAATATCTCTTGTTATCAGGAGAGCCCTGGCCGGACTACGGTCAGGGCGGTTGGGATGCGGACGACGAAACTCAAAGCCCACCCACCACCCACTTAGTAGCCGCTGTCGACAATCTAACCGACATGCTAGACTCCGACTCCGAAGACAT
Organism: Triticum dicoccoides; assembly: GCF_002162155.2. Lineage (NCBI taxonomy): Eukaryota > Viridiplantae > Streptophyta > Magnoliopsida > Poales > Poaceae > Triticum > Triticum dicoccoides. The sequence goes on from NC_041389.1 coordinate 394,489,604, forward strand.
CGACGGTATGAACGACGATGCCGGAGACGACCAAGAATCAGTGCCTACTGGGCACCGGAAAGCCACCTCCACTCACGACGTATACATGGTGGATACACCAAAAGGAAGTGATGACGAGGAACAACGGGACGCGGCGAAGGATAATTCCCCCGAAAAACAACAAAAACGGCGACGCAAGCGCCGCCCGAAGTCCTGCCTCGATAACAATGGCACCCATACTAACCCAGCCGTCGAGCAGGGCGAACCAGTGGACGAGCAACCCATTCCCGGCGAAAACAATAGTCCAGACGATCTCACGCCGGACACATCACCGGAGCATAAGAACCTTCACATAAGGCTCGTCGCCACTGCAAGGAGTTTGAAGAAGCAAAAGCGGAAGCTCAAAGCGGCGGAAGACGTACTCAGGAGCAAAGTACTCAAGACCGCAGATAAATACGGCGATAGTCAACACGCGAAGAGCTACCCGAAGCGCAAACTGTTGCCCGAATTTGACGAGGAGGCCGTAGAGCCCCCACAGTCAAAAAATAAAGAGGCCGCCTGGCCGGATAGACGACCAGATAACAGGCTAAGAGCGGCAAGTGGCGCCGCACATAATTTGGCACACGATCCAAATAAGGATCCTCGCAAAAAGGATGGCCCGGTCAGGTCCATCTATGGGCCAAAAAAGAAGGCTCCAGGAAGCAATACAACCCGCCGAGTGTGCGAAGATAACGGCACACCTAAATACAGGGGCGCCGCACACCCACTATGCTTCACCAACGAAGCACTGTATCATGAATTCCCAACAGGATTCAAGCCTGTAAACATAGAGGCATACGACGGAACAACAGACCCCGGAGTCTGGATTGAGGATTATATCCTACACATACATATGGCTAGAGGAGACGATCTCCACGCCATAAAATACCTACCCCTCAAGCTCAAAGGGCCAGCTCGGCATTGGCTCAAAAGCCTCCCAGAAAATACCATTGGAAGTTGGGAAGAGCTTGAGGATGTGTTTCGAGCAAATTTTCAGGGAACTTATGTCCTCCCTCCGGACGCAGACGATTTAAGTCACATAACTCAATAGCCCGGGGAGTCAGCATGCAAATTCTGGAACAGGTTCCTCACCAAAAAGAACCAAATAGTCGACTGTCCGGACGCCGAAGCCTTAGCAGCCTTTAAACATAACATCCGAGACGAATGGCTCGCCAGACACCTCGGCCAGGAAAAACCTAGAACAATGGCCGCACTAACAAGCCTCATGACCCGCTTTTGCGCGAGGGAAGATAGCTGGCTAGCAAGATGCAGCACCAGCGACCCGAGTAAATCCGAGGTCAGGGATGGAAATGGGAAATCACGACGCAGAAAAGATCAGCGCAGGAATAAAGAAAGCGGCCCAAATAGCACGACGGTCAACGCCGGATTCAAAAGCTCTCGGCCGAACAACAAAACAATGCCCCTTAAGGACAACAGTGACGAACTATCCAACCTAAACAAAATCATGGATATGATATGTCAAATCCATAGTACCCCCGGGAAGCCTACAAACCATACCCGCAGAGATTGTTGGGTCTTCAAGCAGTCCGGCCGACTTAACGCCGAACACAAGGGGTTCGACACACCAAGCGAAGACGATGACGAATCCCACAAGCAGCAGACCGGAGCACAGAAGACTTTCCCACTAGAGGTCAAAACAGTGAACTCACTTCATGTGATAAATTGTGCGGAAGCGATATAAACCTGCTATACCAGGACACCATCCGCAAGTGTCGCCAGGCTCTTATGCCGAGTGTACAGGCTTTGTACTACTAAAAATTGTGTTCGGTTCACCCGACAAATTCCGTCGCGAAAAGCTAATCTTCCATATCGCCCCATTCAAAAGTAGCCATCAAGCACTACTGGGACGCGAAGCTTTCGCCCGCTTTAACGCAATACCGCATTTACGCGTCTCTTGCACTCAAAATGCCCGGTCCACGCGGCATCATCCCATTAAAGGGAAACTCCGAGTGTTCCTCGACCACGGAAAATGTGAGACTGCCTTGACAGCCGCACATTAATCCAACCTTGCTGATGAAAGCACCTAAAATCAGGTCATTTAGACCTCGGACACGGTTAGGCGAGTCCGACATAAATAAACAAGGGGCTTCCCAGCCGCACACCTCTTTACAAGGGGCTGCAAGTATAAACAATGAGAGCCAATAAAGCTCAATCTTGCCAAATCATACTCTGTTTTAAATACATCTTTCGCACGATATTTTTTCCAAACTAAGTTCTTCTCTTTTACAGATGAATCACGTGCTACACCCGTCCAGGATACAGCACAACGGAGACACAGGCGCAGACGTGCAGCAGGGACCCGTTACAAGGATTCTTTTCAGATTAAGACCCTGCGTAAACCTTTCTTACTGTCTCTTGTTGATATTCATCCCCCGGTTTCCTACCATAACTGAGGAGGAGGCTGGCGTTTTGGCATCGGCCGCGTCAGAAGTTTTCACCTGTGCCTGGACATTAGGGGCTTAGGGCACTGTTCTGCCCGTTATCATAAAGTCCGAATACCTTAGGGAGTGTTCGGCGTCTCGAGTTAGGCCTTATATGCATCAGCTCCGAATCATGTCTTTGGTCAAATGTTGGGTTTGCATGGCTCCTGTGTTTTGCTGCCTTACGTTCTGCTTCATCGGCTAACGCGGCACCAGGAGAACTACTGCGATTGTGCCCCGGTTCGGCCGGGCGAGCACCTCAGAAGAGAAAGCCGAAAACTGACTGTCATGGTATAGCGAGAGACTGGTCAACCACTCGATCGACTATTGGAGTGTTTAGAATTCCTCCGCTTTGACGAAGGACCGCTTCCTGATCAGGCACACACGCGCCCCGAGTTCGGAGAGTGCGGTGCCTCTAGGGGCTATATCGTAGCCCCACCATCGAGCTCCTATGGCTAAGTGAAAGTGATAAAGCATTATAGTCCAGTTGCCTAGTTTGCTACGCTATCACCTCCTTCAAAGGACCAAGACGTTGGGTTAAGTGTGAAAATGCGTCTTTTTTTGCAAATACCCCCGCACTATGTGCGTGGGGGCTGAAGCCAAAGACTGCCATCTTTCAGGTTATATATACATATACATTAACGGCCGCACAGAAGATATTTCAATACTTGAACGCACAAGTATAAAAAGTCGTTATATTATAAATATGATCTCACAAATCATACAGGTCATCTGAACATGACATTTTTCGAGCACTGCGACTCTATTAAACGAGCGCCCTACAGGACTTCCTCAAAATAGTGCTCGGTGGGTAATCGTCTCTCGTCCGAACCCCGGGACGCAACATCGGTGGCATTCATCTCCGCCCAGTATGTCTTAACACGGGCAAGATCCATCCGTGCACCCTCTATGCAGGCCGACTGCTTCATCGCCTTGATATGCGACACCGCCCCAAGGAATTGCTGCAATAAACCAAAATAACTTTTCGGCTTGGGCCTTTCCGGCCATAGATGAGCCACCACATCCGTCATGGCTAGTCCAGACAATCTATTCAGCTCAGCCCACTCAGCTAACTGATCAGTCAACGGCAGTGGACGCTCTGGACTATGGAATTGAGACCAAAACAACTCTTCCATTTGATGATCCTTCTGACTTCAGAAGTGCCGAACTGTGTCTGCCGCACTCAACGCCAAATCTAGATAAGGATCCTCCGCACGCCACAGCTGGCCCAATGTAGCATAACTCGGATTCGTGAATTTCCTATGCAACAGGAAGGGCTTTCCAGCCACCATGTCTCTGGCCTGACGCAGTTCCTCCTTTATAGCCCGCATTGCAGAACGGGCATCCTTGGCTTCGGCGGTGGCCTTCTTCAGGTCCTCTTGCTCCGCTTGGCGTTCTCTTTCAAGAACCTCATAACGGTCGGTAGCATCTTTTAATTTCACGGCCATTGCGGCCGTTTCCTCCCTGCTTCGGCAGCGAGCAGCCTTCTCGGCTTTTAGCTCCTCCGCTGCCTTCAAGGCAGCCACATCACTTTTTCTGGCTTGGTCCTTGGCTCGAGCAAGCTCCGCCCGAAGGTCTTCCACAACAGCGGCACCATCTGCATCAAGCATACACGTTGTAAGGAGTGGGCGTCAGCTCCCTTACCAGGTGACCGCGGAAACACCATTTACCTTGCGACTCGTCAAGTCGTTTATTGACCAGCGTGATGTCCACATCCGCAACGTCGAGTTGCCGCTTCAGTTTGGCAACTCTATTAGTCCGGCTGGCTACTGAACGCTCCGCCACCTGCATAGGAAAGGCGACATTTCGTAACTAAGATTATGATCCTCGGCACGCTGTCGCTTTCGACAACATACCGAGTCTCAGGGGCTACTATCTATACAGGGCGCACCCTATGTGCAACATTGTCACAAGGTATGTCATTTTTTTTGCGTACCTCAAACCCCTTTAGTAAACTTCCGACGGCCTCATGTAACCCGCTTTCGGCGGATGAGATCCTTTCAATCACCGCACTCATTAATGTGCGGTGATCTTCTGAGAGAGACGCCCTCTCGAGCAAACCCAGCAGCTCCACCAGCCGCATTCCAGTGGGTGCCGAACTCCCAGGCCCCGCCGGACTCGGGGAGACCCTCCGTGACGACACCTCAGGGTCATCCGCCCCGCCTGATGGGTCGGCAAATGGAGGTGTTTCGCTCTCCATCATCTCCGGACGAAGGTCCCCCGAGGATGAGCTCTGCTGGGAAGGGCTGAGATCTGAACTACAAGGTAAAAACTTCGGTTATCCTTAGAAATAAAATAGGGATGCCTTTTATTGTAAAACTTCCCTTTTTTCTACTTACGGCTCGCTGGAGGCTGATTCCTTTGGGGAGACTGTACGGCCAGGACTCCTCCCGGCGCAGGACCTTCCGGCGCAGATTTCTTTCCCTGCTTCGAGGCTTTGGCCTCCGGGTTTTCGAAAGCGGTCCTCTTCTCCCCCTGGAGGGAGGGATTCTTGATTCCCCCCTTACTGAGAGCCTCCTTAACAGAGGTGGTAGCTTCCCTGTTCCCCCCTTCGCCTTCCTCCGAAGGCGCAACCTCCAACATTTTGATTAACACGGGATACGGCGTGGTCTCAGGGAGGGGGGCCGGACACCGTATCAGTTTTGCTTGCGCTATCCACTCCTGTTCAAGGGATAGCTGGTTAAGAGGCAAGTCCATGATAAATAAATGGATGATATGTCCGGTCACAGGGCTACTTACTTGAGTATCCGGGCGATTGCAGCTTAGGCCAGCGTCCTCGATCAAGTCCGGACACACTTCTTGTGGTCCGAAGAACAGTTTGTACATCTCCACGGGTTTTGTACCCATAAAGTGTTGGAGAGCTCGTGGTCCCTCCGGATTGAACTCCCACAGGCGGAGGGGGCGACGTTTGCAGGGCAGAAGGCGCCGAATCAGCATGATCTGCGCCACTACGACCAGGTTGATCTACTTCTCTTGGAGATCTCAAATCCGGCCCTGCAATAGGGGTACGTCCTTGGACGGCCCCTAGTCGAACCCTTTGTTGACCCACGATGTCAGCCGTGGTGGAGGGCCCGGGTGAAAGGCGGGCGACGGCCTCTGCCTGCTGCCCCTGGGAGCAGTGATATAGAACCACTCCTGTTGCCACAAACCGAGCTCCTCCTGAAAAGAGCCCTCGGGCCATGGAGCATCGGCCCTCTTGCTTATAACTGCCCCGCCGCACTCTGCCTGACGCCCCTCAATCATCTTCGGCTCCACATTGAAGGTTTTGAGCCACAAACCAAAGTGAGGGGTAGTGCGGAGAAAGGCTTCGCAAACAAGAATAAATGATGAGATATGGAGGATAGACTCCGGAGCCAGGTCGTGGAATTCCAGCCCATAGTAAAACAGGAGCCCCCTCACAAAGGGATCCATCGGGAAGCCTAAACCCCGACGGAGGTGAGGCACGAACACGACGCTCTCGCCAGGCTCAGGGGTGGGAATGACTTGCCCTTGGGCAGGCAACCTATGCGAAATCTCGTAGGTTAAGTACCTGGCATCCCTAAGCTTTAGCACGTCCTCTTCCGTGATGGAGGAGGGCATCCACCGGCCCTGAAGGTCGGAGCCGGACATTGTCGAAGGTCTGAAGTACCCGAATCTGGAGCCTTGGGTGTTGGAACTCGGGGCGAGGGGCGGATTCGATTGAGGATTGAAGAAAAGAACGGGCCTTGGTCTCATTATAAAGGGGGAGAATACCAAGAGCCGTCTCCGTGACCGTTTAGAACTCGCCTTCGGTGGAGGGGGCGTGGCAACGGGCGCGGTTGGGTTACCCACGTCCGTATTAATGAGAATCCCGGGATAAGGGGAACATGATCTCTGCTTCGACAAGACGTGCCAAGAAAACCGCTTCGCTAAATGCGCTGAGGCGGTATAATAAAAACGATTCAAGTAAAGGTTTGGTTGTGGTGTGACGTCACGCCACGAAATACATCAGCAGATTGATCTTGTGTAAATATTATTCTCTCTACGGTGGAGTGTGGAATTTATTTTTGCAGAGCCGGACACTATCCTGGTGTTCACAATCTTCTACAAATTATTCGGAGAAGGAACCCGCCTTGCAATGTCGAAGACAATATGCGTGCCGGACTCGTCGTCATTGAAGCCTGGTTCAGGGGCTACTGAGGGAGTCCTGGACTAGGGGGTGTCCGGATAGCCGAACTATCATCATCGGCCGGACTCCAAGACTATGAAGATACAAGATTGAAGACTTCGTCCCGTGTCCGGACGGGACTTTCCTTGGCGTGGAAGGCAAGCTTGGCGATACGGATATGTAGATCTCCTACTATTGTAACCGACTCTGTGTAACCCTAGCCCTCTCCGGTGTCTATATAAACCGGATGGTTTTAGTCCGTATGACAACAACAATAACAACAATCATACCATAGGCTAGCTTCTAGGGTTTAGCCTCCTTGATCTCGTGGTAGATCTACTCTTGTAATACCCACATCATCAATATCAATCAAGCAGGACGTAGGGTTTTACCTCCATCAAGAGGGCCCGAACCTAGGTAAAACATCGTGTCCCTTGTCTCCTGTTAGCATCCGCCTAGACACACAGTTCGGGACCCCCTACCCGAGATCCGCCAGTTTTGACACCGATAGGTGCCCTCCAAGGGTATTCTGCAAACCTTGCAGAATTCAGATAATGTCATCTCTTTAACAACGTCATATAAATTAAATTCTACTGTTGGAGGTGATTTCTTAGGGAAAAGTAGAAGTTTTGCACAAAAGTATTTGTGAGTAAGAGATACTGATGATGTTGGTCGTGGAGGAAGTTGGTGAGGCCGGCGTTCTCAATCAATAAATAGAAATCCTCATAAATCTCGGCTCTCCTCAAAAAGTCATCGGAAGGCCATTCACACGGCCGGACCTCCGTGGTGCGAGGCAAATTAAATTTGGGCTTCTGCTCTTCTTCCTTTTGTTTTTCCTTCGAGCTTCGGCTTGACGAGCCCCTCAAAAGTCTCTTCATTATTTTCTGAAACAATCTGAAATTTTTAGTAACTTCAAATAAAAGTGAACCAGCATCAATAAAATTGATAATAATAACTCCCACAAGTGTCTAGATCCTATATAAAGCATTGGAACTACTTGGAACCATATAAATTTGACATGCAAGCTCAAGAACATGGTCACCTATGCAGCACAAATTTGCAATGAATAGAGAACTAGAACAAAAACTAATTGGACCAATGGAGGAGTCACATACCAAGGAACAATCTCCCCAAGCAGTTTTGCGAGAGGTGCTTTGAGCAAGGAGATCGAAAATCACAGCAACGGGGGCTGGAACTCGTGCTTGAGTTGGTTTTTAGTGTTTGTGTGAGACAGAGGAAGAAGATGGGTGCAGGAATAAGTGGAGGATGGCCACCATGGGCCCACGAGGCAGGGGGGCGCGCCCAGGGGGTAGGGCGCGCCCTCCACCCTCGTGGCCAGGTGGCAGCTCCCCCCGCGGTGATTTTTGCACAGTAAATCCTCAAATATTCCCGAAACAATCATATTAAATTGGCATGGCATTCTGAGGACTTCTATTTTCGGGATATTTTTATATTGCACGGATAAGTCAGGAGATGGACAGAATTATTTTTTTTTACTTTATTTCTACTAAATAACAGGAAATATAAAGAGGGTACAGAAGGTTGTGCTTCTAGTTTCATCCATCCCATGCTCATCAAAAAGAATCCACTAACAAGGTTGATCAAGTCTTGTTAACAAACTCATTCCGATAATCATGGAACCGGAGAAATTTCGAATAGCACTAAGTTACCTCAACGGGGATATGAAAATCCCCAACAATAAGAATATCATACTTTTTCTTGATAGAAGGTAGAGGAAATTCAAAACCTCCAAATATAATCGATGGACTTTTTCAATAGAGTTGATACTATAAACTTGAGGTTGTTTCCTCGGGAAGTGTACCGTGTGCTCATTGCCATTAACATGAAAAGTGACATTACCTTTGTTGCAATCAATAACAGCCCCTGCAGTATTAAGAAAAGGTCTTCCAAGAATAATAGACATACTATCATCCTTCGGAATATCAAGAATAACAAAGTCCGTTAAAATAGTAACGTTTGCAACCACAACAGGCACATCCTCACAAATACCGACAGGTATAGCAGTTGATTTATCAGCCATTTGCAAAGATATTTCAGTAGGTGTCAACGTATTCAAGTCAAGTCTACGATATAAAGAGAGAGGCATAACACTGACACCTGCTCCAAGATCACATAAAGCAGTTTTAACATAATTTCTCTTAATGGAGCATGGTATAGTAGGTACTCCTGGATCTCCCAGTTTCTTTGGTATTCCACCCTTAAAAGTATAATTAGCAAGCATGGTGGAAATTTCGGTTTCAGGGATCTTTCTTTTATTAGTAATGATATCCTTCATATACTTAGCATAAGGATTTGTTTTGAGCACATCAGTTAATCGCATACGCCAAAAGATGGGTCTAATCATTTCAACAAAGTGCTCAAAATCCTCATCATCCTTTTTCTTGGATGGTTTCGGAGGAAAAGGCATGGGTTTCTGGACCCATGGTTCCCTTTCTTTACCATGTTTCCTAGCAATGAATTCTCTTTTATCATAACGTTGATTCTTTGATTGTGGGTTATCAAGATCAACAGCAGGTTCAACTTCTACATCCTTATCATTACTAGGTTGAGCATCAACATGAACATTATCATTAGGTTCATGTTCATCACCTGATTGTGTTTCAGCATCAGAAACAGAGATATCATTTGGATTCTCAGGTGGTTCAACAATAGGTTCACTAGAAGTTTGCAAAGTCCTATCATTTTTCTTTTTCTTCCTCTTAGAAGAACTAGGTACATCGATATTATTTCTCTGAGAATCTTGCTCGATTCTCTTAGGGTGGCCTTCAGGATACAAATGTTCCTAAGTCATTCTACCAGTTCTAGTAGCCACTCTAACAGCATAATCATTTTTCTTACTATTCATTTCATCAAGCACTTCTTTCTGAGCTTTAAATACTTATTCTACTTGAGTGGTAACCATAGAAGCATGTTTGCTAACAAGTTTAAGTTCACCTCTAATATCAGCCATATAATCACCCAAGCATTTAATCATAAAGGTATTATGTTTTAATTGTCTACCAAAATAAGCATTAAAGTCATCTTGCTTAAACATAAAGTCGTCAAACTCATCCAAGCACTGACTAGCAATTTTAGTAGGAGGGACTTCAGTTTTATCATATCTATAGAGAGAATTTACCTTTACTACATGTGTCGGGATATTGGGAGGTTCTTCAGTAAATAAGTAATTGAGATCATATACTTCTTCAATAGGCGGTACATTAAGACCATGTATTTCTTCAATAGGAGGTAAATTCTTAACATCTTCAGCTTTAATACCTTTTTATTTCATAGATTTCTTTGCCTCTTGCATATCTTCGGGACTGAGAAATAGAACACCTCTCTTCTTCGGAGTTGGTTTAGGAATAGGCTCGGTAATTCGCTCTAGAACTGGCTCAAGAGGTGGCTCGGGAGGTGCCCAATTATTTTCATTTGCCAACATATTATTCAATAGAATTTTAGCGTCATCCGGTGTTCTTTCCCTGAAAAGAGAACTAGCACAACTATCCAGGAAATCTCTGGAAGCATCGGTTGGTCCATTATAAAGATATCAAATATTTCAGGTTTCTTAAGAGGATGATCAGGCAAAGCATTAAGTAACTTGAGAAGCCTCCCCCAAGCTTGTGGGAGACTCTCTTCTTCAATTTGCACAAAATTGTATATTTCCCTCAAAGCAGCTTGTTTCTTATGAGCAGGGAAATATTTAGCAGAGAAGTAATAAATCATATCTTGGGGACTTTGCACACAACCAGGATCAAGGGAATTATACCATATCTTAGCATCGCCCTTTAATGAGAACGGAAATATTTTGAGTAAATAAAGGTAGCGCGATCTCTCATTATTAGTAAACAGGGCAACTATATCATTTAACTTAGTAAGATGTGCCACAACAGTTTCAGATTCATAGCCATAAAAAGGATCAGATTCAATCAAAGTGATTATATCTGGATCAACAGAAAAATCATAATAATCCTGATCAGGAACACAGATAGGTGAAGTAGCAAAAGCAGGGTTGGGTCTCATCCTATCTCTATAAGATTCTTTACTCCATTTAACTAGCAACTTCTTAAGTTCATGTCTATCCTGGCAAGCAAGAATAGCTGCAGAAGATTCCGCATCAAAAAGATAACCCTCAGGAATAGCAGGCATATTTTCATCATCACTAACATTATCGTGTTCAGGTTCAATAATTTCTCTTTCTCTAGACCTAGCAATTCGCTCATCAAGAAATTCACCAAGGGGCACAGTAGTATCAAGCATAGAAGTAATTTCATCATAAGTATCATGCATAGCAGAAGTGGCATCATCAATAACATGCGACATATCAGAATTCATAGCAGTAGCAGGTTTAGGTGTCGCAAACTTACTCATAACAGAAGGAGAATCTAGTGCAAGGCTAGATGACAGTCCCTTACCTCCCCTCGTAGTTGAGGGCAAAATAGTAGTTCGATCGTCTTTCAAGTTCTTCATAGTGTCCAGCAGATATAAATCCCAAGTAACTCAATGAATAGAGCTATTTTGCGCCAGAAAAAGGTCTTTATAACCCACAAGTATAGGGGATCACAACAGTTTTGAAGGGTAGAGTATTCAACCCAAATTTATTGATTCGACACAAGGGGAGCCAAAGAATATTCTCAAGTATTAGCAGCTGAATTGTCAATTCAACCACACCTGGAAACTTAGTATCTGCAGCAAAGTGTTTAGTAGCAGAGTAATATGATAGTAGTGGTAACGGTAACAAAAGTAAACACAGCAAAAGTAATGTTTTTGATATTTTGTAGTGATTGTAACAGTAGCAATGGAAAAGTAAATAAGCGAGAACCAGTATATGGAAAACTCGTAGGCACCGGATTAGCGATGGATAATTATGCCGGATGCGGTTCGTCATGTAACAGTCATAACATAGGGTGACACAGAACTAGCTCCAGTTCATCAATGTAATGTAGGCATGTATTCCGTATATAGTCATACGTGCTTATGGAAAAGAACTTGCATGACATCTTTTGTCCTACCCTCCCGTGGCAGCGGGGTCCTATTGGAAACTAAGGGATATTAAGGCCTCCTCTTAATAGAGAACCGGAACAAAGCATTAGCACATAGTGAATACATGAACTCCTCAAACTATGGTCATCACCAGGAGTGGTCCCGATTATTGTCACTTCGGGGTTGCCGGATCATAACACATAGTAGGTGACTATAGACTTGCAAGATAGGATCAAGAACACACATATATTCATGAAAACATAATAGGTTCAGATCTGAAATCATGGCACTCGAGCCCTAGTGACAAGCATTAAGCATAGCAAAGTCATAGCAACATCAATCTCAGAACATAATGGATACTAGGGATCAAACCCTAACAAAACTAACTCGATTACATGATAAATCTCATCCAACCCATCACTGTCCGGCAAGCCTACAATGGAATTACTCACGCACGACGGTGAGCATCATGAAATTGGTGATGGAGGATGGTTGATGATGACGACGGCGACGAACCCCCCTCTCCGGAGCCCGAACGGACTCCAGATCAGCCCTCCCGAGAGAGATTAGGACTTGGCGGCGGCTCCGTATCGTAAAACGCGATGATTTCTTCTCTCTGGTTTTTTTCTCCCCGAAAGCCAATATATAGAGTTGGAGTTGGCGTCGGAGGGCCACCAGGGGGCCCGCGAGGTAGGGGGCGCGCCCAGGGGGCGCCCCCCACCCTCGTGGATAGGGTGTGGGCCCCATGACCTTCATCTTTGGCGACGATTTTTTATTGTTTTTTCTAAAGTGTTCCGTGGAGTTTCACGTCATTCTGAGAACTTTTATTTTCTGCACATAAAACAACACCATGGCAATTCTGCTAAAAACAGCGTCAGTCCGGGTTAGTTCCATTCAAATCATACAAGTTAGAGTCCAAAACAAGGGCAAAAGTATTTGGAAAAGTAGATACGACGGAGATGTATCACGTACTCCCATCTGCACTGATCGGTAGATGCAGTTGCCTTTTCATTCACACTCTCACAATATTGTCAGGATTATATCCACGTCACTCTCATTAGTTACTCCATTATGCCTATCTAAGTGTCGTTTATGGGTCAGCCATTGACATCCAAGTGGCATATAGCGGTATCTCCCCGTGACAGCTATATCTCGCTTTTAGCGAGATGGTACCTCCCCGCAGCATCCATGTGTACGGGCCAGCCCAGTAGTGTGTTATCGGTTTTGTCCGTTCGGTCTATTCACTATTGTGTTCAATTATTTCTTTCTTTTTCGTTTTCTTTTGTTATTTATTTTCTTTCCTAATTTTCTTTGTTTCTTTCATGGTTTTCACATTTTTTATCTTCTTTCTTATTTTCTTATTTTCACTCGTTTTCTTTGGTTATTTTGTGGTTTTCACCGATTTTCTTTGTTTCTTTCCCCTTTTACTTATTTTTATTTTTAAGCATTGTTTTTCTTCAGTTTCCTTTTTCCCATTCCTTTTCTTGCTTTCATTTCTCTTTTCAGTATTTATTGTTTTTCTTTGCTTCTTTTCTTGGTTTTCAATGGTTTTCTTCTTTCTCTTTTCGCAGAACAAGAACATTTTTTATACGTCTAACATTTATTCAAATACATGAAATACTTTTTGTATACACATTGAACATTTTTTTCAAATGCATGATTAACATCTTTTAACATATATTTTTATGTCAACTATTCTGCGTACACATTCCAGATTATTTGTATATATGAAAATAGTTTTTACACATATTTAACATTTTTAAAAGGACTGTGATATTTGGCACGTGCGTACCATATAAGTAAAACTGCCACACCTCTACTTCCTTCATTTTAAATACATGCATACATTAGCATTCTTTCTCCTTTCATGTGCATTTCTCCTTCTAATTATATGCATACACTAGAGGACAAAAAAGCTGATGTCATTCTAGATTCTCTTTATTCCAAAAATTTAAAATATTTTGTAGCTCAAACCATCGGTCTGATGTAAAAACCGTTTTTACATAAAAGATTCGTCGCGATGAGATCTTCGAAACTAGATCCCATGTTAGCATATTCCGATGACTTTTTTGAGCCAAAATTTATCACGCCTAGGCTACATAAGTTACCATGCCCATTATATGCAAATTATCGTGCTATTTCCATATAAGTTATCAAAGGCATAAAAAAGGTTCACCGATCCCGCAGTTCATATATTTATCATGCTTTATTCATATAAGTTATCGGCCCTGCGGTTCTTATATTACCATGTTGTTTTTATGTCCGTGGTTCGTATATTACCATGATGTTTTCATATAAGTTACCACGGGGAGGGGGGGTATGTTTCTAATTTTTTTTTGCTTGATCAAGATTACCATGGTGTTTGTACGTAGATATGTGATGCGTATGTAACCATGCTATTTACACAAAATTTATGGGGGTATGTTTTCAACAATTTCCCAACCGAGTCAAATATTACCATGGTATTTGTACGTAAATTATCAGGTATGCGATGGGTATATTACTATTCTATTTACACAGAAGTTACTGGGGGTATCTTTTCAACAAATTTTTTCTCCGGATCAAATTTACCGCAGTGTTTGGACCTAAATTATCAAGGTTGTGGTGCGTGATTTATATGCTATTTACATACAAAAAGTTACCATGGTTATTTTTCGACCACTTTTTACTACTCTTCCCCAAATCAAGACTATTACCGTGCTATTTACACATGAGTTCCCGAGGTATATTTTCAACAAAACTTCATCCACTCGAATCAAACTTATCATAGTATTGTACGTAAGTTATCGGGTTTTGCAGTTCATATATAATTGTGCTATTTTCACTTAAGTTATCGCAGGTATGTTTTTCGACAACTTTCTTACCCTTTAGTCAAAGTTATCACGGTGTTTGTATGTAAGTTATTGGGTATACGATTCGTATATTACCGCTCTATTTTCTCGTAAATTAACAAGGTATATTTTTCAACAATTTTTTCATCTTTGGACAAAGTTACCATGGTGTTTGCACCCAAGTTATCAAGTCGGTATTTCCTGTTTTATCAAGCTATTCATACAGAAGTTACCAGGAGAATATTTGTCAATAACATTTTTCTCTTGGTCAATGTTACTGCGATGTTTGTACGTAAATTATCATGTACACGGTTCATATATTATCATGTTCTTTTCACGTAAAGTTATCGGGGTATATTTTTTAACAACTCCCCTCCTTGTTTAATTTTATCGCGGTGTTTCTACTTAAGTTATCATGTCTACGGAATGTATATTATCATGTTCTTTTCACGTAAAGTTATCGGGGTATATTTTTTAACAACTCCCCTCCTTGTTTAATTTTATCGCGGTGTTTCTACTTAAGTTATCATGTCTACGGAATGTATATTATCATAGTATTTACAAAAAAAAGTTACCGGCGTTATGTTTTTCAACAACTTTTTTGCCGGACCAGAAGTTACCACGGTGTTTGTATGTAAACTATCAGTTATGTGATACTTATATTACCATGCTATTTATACAAAAATTACCGGGGTATGTTTTCAATAACTCCCTCCACCCTCCTTGTTTAAGTTACCATGATGTTTGTATATAAGTTAT
The DNA here is from genome assembly GCF_002162155.2 of Triticum dicoccoides. Taxonomy (NCBI): domain Eukaryota; kingdom Viridiplantae; phylum Streptophyta; class Magnoliopsida; order Poales; family Poaceae; genus Triticum; species Triticum dicoccoides. Next base: position 394,504,762 of record NC_041389.1, read on the forward strand.
AAAGTCCGCGGAGCATAAATTATTGTGTTATTTACACATAAGTTAGTAACATTATCTTTTTCAATAAAAAAATTCTGGGCCAAAATTACAATGGGATTTGTGTTTAAGTTATCGGACCTGCGGTACATATAATACCATGCTATTTACACATAGAAAAACTTCTCAATTAAGAAACATACACAAATTGTTATCACGGTGTTTCTGTGTAAGTTATCAAATCTGTAATGCATAAATTACCATGTGAAAAGTGAACACCCCTTAATCACCTAATTGTTTTTTGAATTTTTCTTGCCATTATTACGGTGTCAACCTAAAAATTTAAAAAAGAGTAGTTAATCTTTCAAAAAAAGGAAACAAAAATTCCGGTGTGATTGAAAAAATAATTCTTCACACTAGGAAATAGCATCAATTTTCATCCACGCGATGAAAACTGATCTCAATTCCAAACTGGTACCAATACTGCGGTGTATCTAGCCAAGGAACAACTAAGTTCCCCCACCATACAACACAGACGCAACAATCCTTAATATTATTTGTCCTATCTAGACCGAGATCCAGTGACTTGCCTCTAGCAAGTCGTGTTGTAACATGCCCTCTTTTATCTGCCATCCAATACAGATCTAATGCACGAGATAGTTCGAAAAGAAACTAACGCACACCTACAGACTTAACAGAAGCAAGAAAACAACCGCAACATGGGACTTGAACGTCTCCTGATTTCTGACTTTTACAAGTGCTAGTACAGGAATAACAAACAAATCGCAAAGCACTAAAATATCTTAAATTGCAGATTTTCGCAACACACTTGCACGCTTAATAGCAAGAAACGGCACCATCCAAGCATTGGACCCTCTTTAAAGTTCAGATTGTGTACAACATAACAGCAACAACAAAGCACTGGAACTTATCCAAACTCCATTTTTAGAGCCTCACTTACAGGCTTAACAAGAACACAAGAAACAATTTATAACACTAGAATTCTAGCACATAACAGCAGCAAGAAAGCACCGAAACCTCTCCAAAATTGAACATTTTTGTAGTACTTAGGGCCTGTTCTGATCTCCTCCCACTCCGAACTTCTGAAAAAATTGGCCCGAAGCCAGCCCGAACGGAATAGCTTCCTGAAGCTGAAATCCACGAAGCCATCGTGGGCTCTAGTACAATTTTCTGGAGCGAGGGATTCCCAGCTCCACAATTTTTGGAAGCTGAAGTTCTGATTATTTACCACCGTATTGCCACCCCGAAGAGAAAACGCTTCGCCGGGTCCTCTCTCGATCCCGCACACCCTGCTCGCTCACATCTTTCCCCTCTCCCTCGTCGTCTCCTGTCAAGCTGTCGCCGCCGCCGTTCCTGCCGCCAGACACAGCTGCCCCCGTCGCCGGCCGGGATCTCTCCGCCGCCAACAGATCCGGCCGTCCCAGGCTGATTCCCGCCGGATCCCGTCCTCGGCGCCGCCAGTCGCATGGGGTGGAAGGAGCTGTGACACCATGGCTTAGAGGAGGTAGGCCCGACGCCATTGACGCCATCCCTAGCCTGGAGAAGCACGACCACTCGTTTCTCTTTCTTTTTTCAGCCTGTGAGCGGTTTAGGCCGAAATGGGCTGCTTCCAGTCGGCCCAAGGTGGCAAGAAGCTGGGCTTTAACGCCCCAGCTGGGCTGCCAGCTCACCCAAGCGCTAGGAGAAGTTGCCTCAACTCCAAAACGGTTTGTGTAGCGCCACCTGAAGCGAGAAGTCGGGGTAGAAGCTAGATACGAGAAGTTTTGCAGAAGTTGGCGTGTTTCAGAACAGGCCCTTAACACTGAAATTCTAGCAGATAACACTGGAAATGTGTAGAACCAACATAGTTTTTTTGTACCAATAAGTGGTACAACTGAACAATAAATTGAAGTACTGAATATACCAAGCTAGTCTAATTGTACACTTTACAAGTTTGTAGCAGCACCAGATATGAATAGGCTACAATTTCTTGTAAGAAATGAACAAAAAAGTTGCAAAGAAGCAACAACAGTGTTGGTATCTCTTGACAATACATTTCCCTTCAGATTTTCTTAAGAGACAACCAGGCAACACAACTGAACTAAATGGACAAGGGACAACTGAACTTAACGGGCAAGGGGGAATCAGAGGAAGACACCGTTGGCTGGGGACTTGGTGCGGGGGAGGAATACGGGAGGAAGACTTATGCGTGTGATGCCGATCGAAGGGACACCGAGTGGTGTGGCAGTTTTGCAGAAACGATTACGGTTGCCATATACATATTTTGTTTTTCAAATACATGATTAATTGTTTTTCAAACATATATTTTTGATCAAATTTTCTCATACTCATTTTACATTTTTTGTATGCATTGGGAACATTTTATATAAACTTGTGAACATTTTTTAATACATCAATAAATTTTTTTAAACATATACTTTTTGATTTATACTTTTCTTATATACTTTGTACATTTTTTTAATACATTGGGAACATTTTTGTAATACACATATCACATTTTCTAAATGCATGATTAGTATTTTATCATACATAAGTTTTGATGTCTACTTTTTTTACATACATTATATATTTTTTGTATACATCCGAAATATTTTCTATAAATTTATTATTTTTTAAATACATGATTAATATTTTTTTCATATATAGGTTTTGATGTCTATTTTTTCATAAACAGTGTATGCTTTTTTTATACATCAGAGATATACATGTTTAACATTTTTCAAATGCGTGATTTACATTTTTCAATTCTGTATGTAAAGTGATTTTTTAATAGATATATTTACAACATTTGAAAATATAGGAAAAGTTAAACAAATAAAGCAACAAACAAAGCAAAAATGTAAAAAAAGGCTAGAAATAAGAACGCTCAAGGCCTTTGGTCCCGCTGGGCCGGCCATTCTGGCGGCTGCTTTTGACGCGCCCGTATCTCCCGCCCCCCATCAATCAAGAATCCGAAATAGCCCTCCATATCGCTCCACTCTCCATTCTCCTTCCGTCCACGCAGTAAACCCTAGATCCATCAGATCGTGGGCGACTACCGACTAGGGATTAACGGTCTCAATGAGGTCCGTCACCAGAGAAGAAGCCGAGGGAATATACATGACCGCTTGGATCGATATTCGTGGAAATTCGGATGAAATTCGCAGGATACCGCCGAGACAGATCGTCCTGTACCCAGGTATTGGTCAGATCATCGTTGCCATCTCTCTCCATGTTTTTTCTTTTCATTCAAGGATACTTCTCCCTCCATGTTTTTGCGTTCAGTTTTTTCCATCTAAAATCAGCCGCCGTCGTCTTCTTCCTGGCTTTGATCTTTGGCCAGATATCTTCGAGAAAGTGTGGGGCTGGGATCGGCTACTGCCACAAGACATCGAGTGCTCGGGCTTTTATTTTGATTACCTCAAGGAGTATCTGAGGCGCAATCGCATGGACTACGTCGCCGCTGCCGACGGCAAGCCTGAGGAGTGGCCGCCGCTCAAAGCCCCACCACCGGTGGAGGATGTTCCCAAATGCTTCCCGACTGGGAAGAATGCCCTCACTGTTGCTGCCAGATTCGTAAGCTCTTGCATATAGACTGACGAAAAGGTGTGGTTGATCCTGACTAACTCGTTTCTGCTCGCCAATTTGAAGTGTCTGAAGATGGAGCGGCAGTTCATGTCGGTGTGGAAGAATCGACCCATACACAATGTGGAACTCCTGAGCGAAAAGATCCAGGAACGCGCCAGTCACCTCATCCTCGTGGGGCGAGAATTCTCTGAACCTGCTGCCGCCAGCTTGGTGGTACGTACTAGATGTGCGAAACTGTTATACCATCTCATCTGTATTTCTTGTCTAAACTCTGTGCATGTTCGTGTTTTTCAGTGTATCGCCAACGAGGCCGCTTTGGCTTGTGAGCTGCTAAAACACGGGGCTAAAGCCAATGACAAGGAGATCAACTTATGCAACTGCATCCGCCATTGCGCTCTGAGTCTTATGTACATTACAGGGCCGCATTCAGATGCCGCCGCCGCTGCAATGGTGGTACGTGTCTTGGCGCCCTTCCAAAATAAAAATAAAAACTTGAACTTCTAGCATTCGATCTTTTGTGCTGACCATCATGTTGGTTTCAAGGGCGTTGCCAAGGAGGCCAGGAAGATTCGTGAGTGGCTGAGGAATAATGTGAACGAACGTTATCTCTTCAACTCCTACTCTCGAAGATACGAGATTTGTCTTTGCGATGACATCCGGGTTGCCACCTTTGATCTTCTGAAGTATATACTGTTGAATCCTACAGGGTATATGTGATATACAGCCTTTTTCTTGGATCTCATATTACCTTTTTAGGCATTTCATGTTCTTTGGTCACAAACGTAGTTAATTGGTCAATATGATCACCGTGTTTTAATATCCCCAGGAACAAAGAACCGTTTGTGCTTATGGATTTTGCAATAAAGAGGAACAAGAGTAAGAGACAAACGACCATGGCAGGAACTTCAGATAAATATTTATCACAGGTAAACATTTATATGTCAACTCTTGTTGTTGCTGTTTCTCCCGCAGAACTCTTCAGTCATCACTACACTGCCTATTATTGTTCATTAATTCAACTCAAACATGACATTTGCCAACAAAAAAATGAGCACAGCGAACGGCTTAATTCTTTGGACAGCTCATCCGGTAGCCGTAGATTAGTAGTATTTCCAACTTGAGAAAAAAAACATCTAGCCATTGTTGATGAGATTTTTCAGGAGTTGCATTTTATATGGAGGGAACTTGTTTTGTTGAAGCTTTGCGTGGCTAGCATCCCCATTTGGCTGGTAGCTCACAACAATATTCATACAAGAGATAACATCAAAAGAGGCAGCGTATTCTGATGTGTTGCATGTAGTAGTACTTAAAATTCCCACATGCAAACATCTACAGCCATGAATAGGAAATTCAGACCCTCAAACGCCCACGGACGCTCGTGGGCATGGTCATGCCTAATATATATGTTAGATTTCCACAGTCGCGTCCCTCATATCCAAAACTCTAAACCCATGCAGCCCATACAACACTATGTATAGACACGGTAAAGTTCATTGGGTCACCATTTCATCGCCGGACAAAAAGGACCATAGTTCGTCGGAGGATAGTGCAAATCCATACTACAAACTACTTAAAACATAAATAAAATGGGGAAGGGCGGAGGAAATGACCATTTCCTCGCCGGCTCCTTCCCCTTCCGGTCGTCGGCGCGGATGTGCCCCTCCTCCATGTAGGCCTCGGCGGTGCGTCGTCGTCGGAGCTGGAGATGGACCCGTCCGTCAGGTTGGAGTCCTTGGATCATGTTTGCCTTGAGATCCTCCGAATCAGGCGGTCCTGCCCCTTCGCATGGTGGGCGGCCTTCGCCTTGGCTGCTCCCTCCTTGTTTGCTTCGTGCTTTGACAACTCGATGGCGAGTCGGAGCGCCTTGGCATTCTTGTGACGGAGGCGATGCACATCCGTCTCCGCCGTCGAGAGAGAGCGGAGGACCAACGCGAGGAGCGCGGCCTCGGGATCGACTGGCGCTCGTGGATGACCGGCGCGCGGTCAGCGCCTTCCCCTCCGCCCTCTCCCTCGTCTGTTGCCACTCACGGCGGGTTGCTCTTGCCTCGGACTTGGGCATCCTCATGCGCGCCGGCGCCGGCGCGGGTACGAGGACCCATCGGTACCAGGGTACCGCTTCCAGAGTAGAGGAAACCCGCATTGGTGGTGGTGGGCGGCGTACCTGAAGGACGTTGGGAGCGGAGCGGCCGGAGCTACGCGACGGGCGAGACGGGCCGGCGACATCGCCGACGCTGCGTCGACGGGCGACGGGCATTGAGGAAGATGAGCAGCCTGCCGGTTCTGCCTTGGTCAAGCTACGACCGCCTCAATGCGATGCAGATGGCGACTTCCTCCACATCGTCGGGTTCCACTTCAGGCAAGAGGCTCGCCCAGTCGTCGGAGCCGCCAAATTCTCCACCGGAGCCAGCGCTGCTTCCATCGCCGGCCATCGATTCGGATCGGAGGGGATTGGAAGTCGAGTGGACGGATAGGGGAGTGAAGTGGAGTGCGGATGGACTGCTATCTAGGGTTTTCTAGATGGGGATATTTGTGGGGCATTGGTGAGCCGGGCAGGGCCAAACCGACATGACAGGCGTGCCCGGGCCACCCCATATCCGTTCTAATATTTGGGCTGGATATGAAGGGCGCCGGACAGGCCAGGCGTTCGAGCTTGGTTTAAGGCGTCCGTCTGGGTCAGTTTTTTTCGACCAGACAGTGCCGTGTCCGCCTGGGCTTTTGGGGATGGTTTGGGGTCTC
>NC_041389.1:394511239-394515025 GCF_002162155.2 Triticum dicoccoides
TCTGAGTTACAGCATATGTAGTACTGTGGTACTCGTCCCTCCATTTCAAACTATTTGAAGTTCTAGTTTTGTCCTAATTCAAATAATTTGGAATGAAGAGAGTACCAGTTTCCTTAGTGCTATGCGATGCAAACGGCTATGTAGTGAATGGAGGTTTCCTTTCTAAGATCCTTGATCTGGCTGGCCTTGTGATTGTCCCATTTGTGTGCCGATAGTGGACTAAATTGCCAATAACCACTTGTGTCAAGTAGTGTGAAAAGCCAACAAAACGTTAAAAGTTTGCAGAAATAGTCTTCCAGGATTTTTTTTAGAACCACTAAATTTTTTTTTCGAAATGGAGGAAGACCCCCGGCCTCTGCATCTCGACGATGCATACGGCCATTTTATTAATTATTGACACAAGACCTTACAAAGTTGTACAACAGTAAGACTAAAGCCACCGTCTAAGCAACATCTGTCGCTACACCTATCCAGTTGATGAAGGGGCGCAGATAGTCTAGGTCTACTACCCAACAGACCTCTCAGCCAAACCTAACATCTAAGACCTGAGGCCCCAACCAAGACGCCTGCCGTGTATGGGCACCCACCAGTCCGGCGTGCTCCTCAACCAGGACGCCTGCCGGGTATGAGGCCGCCGCAGCCACCTGCCACCAATCCATCTTCAGAGCTATACTGCAGCATCAACCTTGCCCGGTCTCGCTGCCGTCGACGCCACCATGGCACCAGACAGCTCCACCATCCTGCGCTCGTCCATCCAGCCGCATCCATCATCGATATGCAGCCGCACCATGCCGCCAAAACATCGACATCGACGCGGAAGATAGAATGCCGCACCACCCGGCAACCTCCACACCGTCGCCACTGCTGGAGATACTCGGAGCCCACCATCCACATCATCTCTCCCCCGAACAGCAGGTCCTCCCAAGACGGCGCCTCCATGGAGGATACGATGCGTAGGACGCCGCCGCCGCCCAATCCAGAATGGATTTTGGACTTTCGTCCGGGATGGGTTCGGAGGTGGATAGAAGAGACCTCAGCTTTCGCCTCCACGGAGGATAACGGCGTTGAGTGACGTCGCCGATGCCGGGCCGGCCTAGCCGTCCAAAGTTTCCTCCGGTCCCCATCCTATGCCACCAATCCTCCGCCTGCTCCGGATCCGGCGACAATCCACGATCCAAAACATGTGAAGATGGAAGATCCATGGAGCTCGACCCACCGGAAAGGAGGATCGAGAAGAACCCGTTGTACACCTCCAGACACGTGACGACCAACATCACCCCGCGGCGGCCGACGGAGTCCGAACCCAAGATCCAGATGGATCCGATCCAGATCCGGCGGCACCCGTGACCACCGGGCAGTTCGAACGCAGCCACCACCTCGCGACTTGCAGGCTGCCCCCACCGAGCCGCTCACGACGTCGGCGGGAGACCCGCCGCCGCGCCGCCGAACCCCACGTTAGCCCGGCGCTCCTCTCGTCCCCACTGTCCCGCGCCAGCCAGAACGAGATGGATGGGAAGAAGCCCCGCCGCCGCCCAGCCGGCCAGGCTTCGCCCGGCGGCGTTGCGGACGGCGGCGAGGAGGGAGAGGGGTGGAGGAGAGTGCGAGGAGCGGCGGCTAGGGTTTCCCCTCGGGTTGCCCGCGGGAGGGGACGCGAGGGGATCTATCTATCTACCTTTAGAACCACTAAATGGCCGTTTGATCTCGTTTTCACCGAAATCCGACATGTGGGACCCACTGTCAGAGCCAATGTGGCAGTGGCTGACAGCCCACGCAAACGACGGTTAGACGGCGCTTATGTATCTGTCGTTGGTCAGACGGCGCTTTTTCCAAGTGTTGCTACACATGTCCCCGCCCGCGACAGTCATGGTCTCGTAAAACGACGGAGAACCGAGCGACGAATCACTGTCACTGCTCTCAGAGGAGCACTACTACGAGCCATATATGAGTGAACTAGGGTTAGTTAAATTGAGCATTTTCGTTTTTGCTCTTATTTGACTCAAATCTTTGATCTGGGGTTGTTTCTTGTTGCTATTCTAGTGCCCAGCCACAACTGAGGACATGGATTGGTGTGGCACAGTTTGTACTGGAAATATCCTTTGCATCCACAAGCTGTCAGCCAAGAGGATGGTGGCATTTGAAGGCCAGAACACCGGCAGGAGATTCTTTGGCTGCGCTGAGCGGGTTAGTATAATTATGTGTTTTATTCATACTCCTTTCTATCAATAGAAATGCTAAGGACAATTTCAGTGTGTACATACTGTAAAAAAGATCAATGTTAGTGTGTAGAAATTGTAGAACTTTTGTTTATAAAATCCCTCTATGTATACAAGTGTGTAGTCCTGAAAAACTCTGTGTATTCATACTGCTCCTTCAATATACCATGCTTTTTGTAGTTGTACATAGACCACAGTTTTTTTTTGGAAGAGCATGCTTTGTTTAAATGCTCTTAAGACCAAGGTCTGTTTTGTTGATAAAACACGTGCTCTATTTAAGCTTCTTAAGAACAATTCATAGTACATATGATTTTGTACTGCATTGTTAAATTGGTGTGTATAACATATTTGTATAGTGAACACATGCTCAATTTGAATTGATTTGGTTAACTAGAGACCAACATTTGTATAGTTTTGCTCATTGTATTTAGTGTATTGTTTAATTTGAGCATACAATTTTTTCAGGAAGGGAACAACTGTGGTGTTGTGGATTGGGTGGATCCAAAATGGCCAGATACACTGAAAAGGGCACTGAAGAAGCTTTGGTATCTGTATGAGCAGAACAAGATAGACAATCTTGCTAAAGTAGAGGAATTATCCAAGCTAGCGGAAGAAAAAAAGCAGCTAGAGGAGAAATACCATCTAAACATTAAGCTTACCAAAGATTTTTGTGAATCTATTGAGAAACAGGTCCACAGGGAGAATGACCTGAAGATTATGAAGGAAAGTGGAGAGGAAAAGATTGCACAGGAAGAGAGGGCTAAGCTTGAGAAGGAGAACATGGAGCTGAAGAAACAGGTTGATCTGCTGAAGCACATTCAGGCTGCCCAGGCAGAAGTGATCAGAAATTGGAAAAAAGATGCAGATGAAGGTATTGACGAGGGGAAGCAGGAGAAGAAAAAGCTAGAATATGCCATTGTTGACCTACTGAAGGCTGGGAGGTGAACAAGAGCAAGATTAAGAGGATCAAGGCAATCTGTGATGAGTGAATGTAATAGGGCACTTGCCATCTATCTTCATTGTTCAACTCTTATGATGAAAAAAAAGCTAGTTGTGATGAACTATTATGCTTAAGACTCTAGCTGCTTATGACCTGTTGAACTATGTATGCTTAAGACTTGAGAATTATGATTTAGATGTTTTAATGGAAAATTGGGTCTTAATGAAGATTGGAAGTATGAACAATGATGATTTGATGTTGACAATTGTGAAGTAGGGCCGAGATGTTGTTGAACTTAAGATATTTGGTTCAAAAAATTTAAAATAAATAGAAATGTGGTTGAAAAAGGATTTATGTAAACGTTGTTTCAAAAAATGAATTATATGACCTGACATATACAAAAATAACACATTTGTATACATTACTACTCCCCTCCGTCCCAAAATAAGTGTCGTGGCTTTAGTTTAAACTTTAGTTAGTGCTACATGCACTAGCACTAGCAACTCGGGGCGACTATATCTTGCTTATAGCGAGTCATACAGTACGCTTGCCCAAAGCTTTCTCCTATATGCCATAGTATTACGGTCAGCCCATTTTCGCACATTCGTCCACGTGCTCGATTGCTCGATGGCT
>NC_041389.1:394515413-394536038 GCF_002162155.2 Triticum dicoccoides
CTTTGTTTCTTGACCGGTTTTCTTTGGCTTTTCTTTTTCGTTGTTTTTTACCGAAAAAGGCTTTCGCCCCGCTTTATAGATAAAGCAAATTTTTCGTTGTTTTTTCACCGGTATTCTTCGTTTCTTTCTCCGTTTTCATTGTTTTATCTGTTCTTGCTTTTGTTCTTTGTTTGGCACATGTCTACAATTTTTCATACACATTGTACATTTTCATATATGTCAAGAATAATTTTTAATACAGGTTTAACATTTTTAGATACATGATTAACATTTTTCAGAATATATTTAATGTCTGTTGTTTTCCTACACATTGTATATTCTTCATACATCTAACAAAAAATTATATACAGGTTTAGAAAAGAATATACATGATTAAGATTTTTTTAAAATATATGTTTGGAGGTCTATTGTTTTCATACACATTTACATTTTTGTAACAATCAAAACATTTTTTAATAAATTTTTAAAATTTACAAATACACGATTAACTTTCTTTCAAATATCTTTTGTTTACTGTTTTCATACACATAGTACATTTTTGGTATACATCCAATACATTTTTTATATAGGTTTTTAAAAAATGTTTAACATTTTTCAAATAGACGATTAACTTTCTTTCAAATATTTCTTGTTTACTGTTTTCACATATATATAGTACATTTTTGGTATACATCTAATACATGTTTTACATTTTTCATACACATGATTAACATCAAACCAGCCTGTGGTTGAATGGTTAGTAGGACAGTGGTTCATTTCAGGATTCAAGTCCCGATGCTCGCATTTATACACATGATTAACATCAAGCGCCCACCAGGGTTCAAGTCCCGATGCTCGCATTTATCCTGGATTCATTTCAGGATTTCCGCCGATGCGCGTTCAGTGTAGGAGACATTCCCATCGACTACGAAGTGACTACGGTGACTCCGTAAAATCTTAAGATGATACGCCGATTCAGTCTCTCGAAGGTGCTCATATGCATAGGATGTGAGTGTGTGGATTCATAGGGTGAGCGCTTGCGTCTGTATTGTGTTAAAAAATATACATGATTAACATTTTTTCAATTATATGTTTTGATGTCTACTTTGCTTGGTACACATCGTACATATTTCTTATACATTCGAAACATAGTATCATACATGTTTAACATTTTCTTTGAATTATGTGGACATTTTAGTACATTGTATAAACATTTTTCAAAAATTCCATGTACATATTTTTGAACGCGTGAACATTTTTTATGTCACAAAAAATAGAAAGCTACCAGCAATTCTTTAGTTATGCTAACAAAGAAAATTACACTGCCTTGACATTTTTCAAATTCTCGGTTTTTAATATTTTGAAGTAAGTTAATTTTTGGAACACATGTATTGAAAATATATTCGAAAATATAAATGAAAATAAGAATGAAGAAACATAAATAAGGAACTAACCTTAAAGTTGGGCCGGCCAATTACTTGCGGCTGGGTAGGCGCTCGAGTCCGGTCTCGCTATAAGCAACGCCTAGACGCTTCCCCAGGAACTGACGCGTGGAAGGATAGGGTGGCAGAATTCCGTTGCTTTTTATCTATATCTATACTACTTATAAAAAAGCAAACATAATCTTCTTTAAGTGTACCCCACAAAATATACACGGATACATTACCATTTCATGATTAGTCTAATTAAACTCAATCTAACGGTTAGCCTTAACCTAATTTGTTCTCTGTGTGCACTTATCAATTTACATTGACTGACCGTACTCCACCATGAAGGAAAATATGAAGTCCACGCCTGGTCAATTAGGAAACTATAATCACGGACACATCCTATTAAAAAACTAATCACGGACGCATCTAATTATTAGGAAACTAATCACAAACGCATCCTATTATTAGGAAACTAATCATGGGTGCATCCTATTATTAGGAAAATAATCACGAGCGCATCCTATTAGAAAATTAATCACAAACACATCTAATTATTAGGAAACTAATTACGGACGCATCCTATTAGATAACTAATCACGAACGCATTTAATTATTAGGAAACTAATCGCGAGCGCATCCTATCGTCTCCTATCAGGGAATCGTGATCGTGAGTCGCCTGTCGTCACCAGCCCACCACCCACGCGAGCCACAATGGGAGACATGCGAAGAGGAGCTGCGGCTTCCTCCGAACACGCACACGTGCCGTCGCCGCCTGCGTCTTCTGCCTGGAGGGCAGGTCACTCTTCTACTGACTGCAACGACTTTGCATCATACAGAGAGACCAACCATGTTTCTCCTGATATCTTGAATCATGATCCTTATGACTTTATCTCTACTACTTATAAGAAGTACATTTTTTTCATTTGACTATTTTCCTGACTTGAGAGGTAAGGTATGTTTTACCCACTAGAGTTGTTAAAATTGGAAGCATATCTGCAGTTTTTTCTTTCTAAACCGGCATTTGTTGGCCCTTTTTGCAACTGTTATTCTTACAAGTGGTAGCCTACGTATCATTATTACTACAAACTGAGAGGATATTTATTATATTGTCAAAATTTTAGAATGTTGAGCCCTTAAAGAAATGTGTAGTACTCAAGTAACTGTTCCAAGTTGTCATATTAATGCTTTTGTCCAGTGATTAACAAGTATAGTTACACAATTTATCAATGTAATTTTTATTTGGTTTACATGTTCTGTTTTCATAATAAAGTAAGTCACTTTTCTTGCTTCCAGACATTACAATACTTGTGGTGTAATAGTAGAATCGGATGATCCAACTAGCATTTTTTTGTCTTGTTTCACAGCTAATTCTATGCAGTCAAGACATCTCTACACTTCTCTATGTGACAACGGCTTCCTCTTTTCAACAAACCATAGAGGTCTCTTCCCGCTATTGTGTGGTTGACACTCAATTGTAATAATAATTCTTGACTGGAGTTTGTTGGCATTGAAACGGTTTCTTAGCTTGTCCTAAGTGACATTTTCATGTGTGATTATACTTGCATAAATGTGTGCATATGAAGAATCATGATGAATCTTTTAAATAATTTTAAGTTTTATACATTGGGAAAAGTGGGTGGTCTTTTAATACAGGAGACATGTTGATTAAGGAGAAACGATATTTCAAATTATTTGTATGAGTTGGGAATAAGAGATTGTGTACTTTATAGGGAAATTTCAAATTTATGAATAAATTGTCTTGTATTAAGTATAGTATAATATGTTAATCTAAATAGACGCGTGTTGCACGTGCACACTTATTAGTCCAAATAGACGTGCGTTGCACGTGCATATTTACTAGTTACAATTAGCTGGAACACAATTTAGCAAATCAAACTTCGTTCAATTTTTATTTTGGTTTGTTAGGACACAGCCGAACCGACTGATTTCCTTTAATTAACTTACTTGAGTGTCGGCTCATGATTTCCTTACTTACAATATTGTTTTATGCATTCATTTTATCTACAAACATTTTGTGTATGTATCATAATAACAAGTAATTACGAATATGTGTAGGAAGGAGCAATCTCCGACGACGAGGAGGACCGGCGGCACGAATGGGAATTGGACTAGGGTGCATGAGTTTTGGTATGATGCATACACAAAATGTAGTTGAGAAAAGGATGACGTCTACAGGTTTACAAGTCCAACACGATCGCCATCGCAAGGCGACGGAGAGAAGAAGTGAGTATGTGTGTGATGATTTATTTCTTCCGTTACATAGTACGAGCAATTTTCAGTAGCAGAAGTAAAAAAGGCCAGTACAACTGCCGCAGGATCGAGCATTCTGTTCTGGTTTTCTCCGAGCGCACGCTACGCCGCGCGGCAGGGACGCGGCCACGCGGGGGCCGCCTGCGGTCGCGAGGCCAAACGGCGAAAGCGGCGCGGTACGTGGCCGCCACGTTCTGGCGACCGCATGTGCTCGCGAAAGCTGCGCGCGACCCACCACCGACCGGCTCCGGTGGTCCGCACCGCGCTCGTGCGCGCATCCACGCACCTCGCCCGCGAGCCGCCGTGCAGCACGCATGGCCCGCCGGACTGGTGCTCGAGCTCTCGACCGAGAGAAAAGCGCCGGAAAGGCACGCGGCATCCTCCGCCCCTTGATTTGGCTGCGCCGTCCGCGTCTGCCTTCGGCGCACCGCCCGCCCGTACGCGGCGCAACCACCGGAGTGATCGACCCGACCCATGCCAATATGCCGTGCATCGCCATCCGCTTCCCATCCCATGTCGTTGCTACTTGCTACCGCCGGGGATGTCGCGGTTTATTGCCGCCAGGGCCGGCCGGTCGGCGGTTGCCCTTCGCCGCCCGTACACGAACCGTCCGGTGTCCGCGTCGCCATTGATGCTGCTGCCTCGCCTGCGCCTCCACCGATGGCACGTCCGCTTCTCCACTTACTCCCGCGCGGTACGACGACATGCATGCCGGTCTCTAAGCCATCGGGGGCGCGCTGGCCATCCAACCGACCTCACCCGATCACTTCACCTCGACGATAGGTCCAACCGAAACTCATTTCTGGTGCGTGCGAGGTTAACAAAAACGAAGTGTGATACAGGTAGGTAGGTATAACCAGCACACTACGCGCTACCACCGTCGCTCTCGCGCACGGCCGCCGGGTCCAGATCATGTGTGCCAGCATACAGATCAGCCGTCGCCCTCGCCGCTGCATGCCTCTACCTTGGCGCCTTCTCCTGCATTTCCATGCAATCAATCAGCACGTCGTCCCACCTCCCACGTCCGACACACAGACGATGATCGAAAAACGGCAAATACAAATACATTATACACCCATCTATCACATGATTACCATGTACGTACAGTACAGATATCCAAATCGACGTCTTCAATCAATTCAGGAAGGAGGGAATATCCAGCTCCGCGGGGCGTGTCATCCTCGCTAGTCCCACGAGCCACGAGGCCACGACCGAAGGTTCGGCTTAGAAAATTGCATGCGTCCACGCGCATCACAGCTGTGTTGCCGAGGCGTGCGTCGCCAGGAGTAGACATCAATGGTTTTCCCCGTGCCGGCCGAGATCTTCGGTCTCTCGGTGCCGTACCGTGCGACTCGAAGATTATTCGAGCTCTGATGTAGTACTGTCCAGCGGCAGAGTTTAAGATGCGATCGCGAGCTGGCTACTCGTGCTTGCACCTTCGAAGAAACTGGGATGGAAATAATATATGCATACAAGATGTGGATATATGCGTGTGCATCAAAAAAGAAAGATGTGTGTATATGCTTCGTGTCTCTGACAGGTTTATGTATGACGGAGGACGAGACTTGCCTGCTCCTCCGACGAGTGCCCATCCGTACTCCCACGTACGTGGCTTGTTTTGATTGGAACAAAATAAGGTCCGGCCCCACCCTCTTAAAATCAGGCGGAAATGATTAGATTAGAAGAAAAAAAACAGCCGTAGAATGAAGTGGAAGCACGGATGGGAGCATGGGAAGGAAGCTGGCAAGCCGGGTCCGTATGATGGAACCTATGATTAGTGGGGTGCTTTAATTAACACGAGGGCGTGGTCGCATGCCCTCATGGCATCTATACAAGGCCAAGATAGACTAAAATAGGAGAGTTTGAAATGTGCGAGCCGTTGGGTGTACGGGATGGCGACAGAGAGCCCGCAGTGGTGCGTGTGACGGGCGACTCCTCGCCGGCAGAGTGGACTTTGGTCCGCCGCGGCGCGGGGTCTCCTCCGGGGAGCGGTGCAGCTGGCCGTACTGGGTAGTCGGTAGCGGGGGCAGGGGCTCGGCGCAACCGTTTCTGGGCTCTGGAGGCGGAGGACTCGGAGGACGACGACTCGGGAGCAGAGTCGGATCTGCTGCGGCACGCGGTGCCGGCGGGGCTCTCCAACAGCGCTGGTCGCCAGGCCAAGAAGACGGCAGGCAGAAAGTCGGCCAACAAGCAAGCTCAGTCCAATTCAGCGGCGACGGCGACGCTTGGAGGGGAGCTAGGGGCGGCGTTGGGAGCAACCGAGGTGGGCAGCAAGGCCAGGCGCTCCAAGGCGACGTCGGTGGTGTAGCAGGCTCCCAGCGTGCGGGCCAAGGCCAGGCTGGGTGAACTGTCCTCCTTGGAGAGCGCCAAGCTACATCTCACTAACAAGAATCTGGAATCGTCAGGTAATCCCTTGCCCACGTATCGTATCTGGAACGTTTTTTCGGATGATCATCTCGCTAGTATCTTAGACGATAGCGGTGTGGCGATTCGTGCTCCTAACGCCGATATCATCTCGCTGGTGCGCGCGCGGGAAGAAGCGCAGGTCATGCTCGCGGCAGCGGCTGCCCGTTGCGCTGAGAAGAACCAATTGGCCATCGTACCAGTAGAGGCTAGTGGCGACGCGGGGCCCGCTGAGGGGACAAAAGTTAGGGTGGCTTCTGGTCTTCCTTCTTCCAGCCGGATTCCGGCTCGGAAGAGAGTGGCGAAAGCGGCGACCTCCAGGGGAGTGCGCCTTCGTAATAGGATTATTTAGATGTGTTACATGTTTTGGAAGATCCATGGTTGTGGCCACGGAGGGGGTCGTACTCAGCTCAAGGAGTATATGGCCAGGGAGAGGATCGATGTGGTAGCGCTTCAGGAAACGATTAAAACGGACTTCTCGTTTCGCGATCTTCTTCCTTTTGATCCCCTGCAGCGTTTTGACTGGCATTGGGTGCCCTTGGTTGGCCACTCAGGTGGCATTTTTATGGGTTGTAATCATGATGTATGTGATGTATTGAGATGGGAGGTTGGTGTGTTTTTACTTGCGGCTACCATTAAACATCGTGCCTCAGGTCAATCATGGGTAGTTGCGTGCGTCTATGGGCCTGCCGATCATGCCCGTTTGGCGGATTTCCTGCTCGAACTTACGAATTTGGCCGGGGCCAAACGGGCTATCAACTTGCCACTGATGGTAGGTGGTGACTTCAACTTAACCATTCATGGGCGGACAAGAACAACGCCAACATTGACTGGACTAGGGTGTCCTTTTTCAATAATGTCATTGCGGCAGCGGCATTGCGTGAGGTTGCTAGCAACGGAGCCAGATTTACTTGGACTATCAAGCAGTTGCAGCCGGTACGGAGCGTGCTAGACCAGGTTTTCTTTACACATGAGTGGGAGGTTCTTTTTCCCTCGTGCACACTTGTTGCTGAAACGCGTATTGGTTCGGATCATGTCCTGTTGATCTTTTCCTTCGGGGAGGATTAAATTAGGCGTAGCCCTAGATTCTACTTCGAAATGACGTGGTTCGAATCCGAGGGGTTTGCGCAAATGGTCGTTGAGCGCTGGTTATCGATCCGTGCCCATCTTGGGCCGCAACACGGATCGGCAGAGTGTTGGACCGTGGCGGCTGATAACCCACAAGTGTAGGGGATAATTGTAGCCTCTTTTGATAAGTAAGAGTGTCGAACCCAATGATGAGCTAAAGGTAGAAACAAATATTCTCTCAAGTCCTATCTGCCACTGATACGACTCTACGCACGCTTAGTGTTCGCTTTACCTAGAACAAGTATGAAACTAGAAGTACTTTGTAGGTGTTGTTGGATAGGTTTGCAAGATAATAAAGAGCACGAGAATAAAAAGTAGGGCTGTTTAGATAAAGATGCAATAAAGTAAATATAGCGAGTGTGGAAAAGTGGTGGTAGGAGTTGTGAAATTGCCCCTAAGAAATTGACTACTTTACTAGACCGGTAGCAAGTTTTATGTGGGAGAGGCATAAGCTAACATACTTTCTCTTCTTGGGTCATATGCACTTATGATTGGAACTCTAGCAAGCATCCGCAACTACTAAAGATCATTAAGGTAAAACCCAACCATAGCATTAAAGCATCAAGTCCCCTTTATCCCATACGCCACAACCCCCTTACTCGGATTTATACTTATGTCACTCAAGCAACCCACTATAAGCGAATCATGAACGTATTGCAACACCCTACAGCGGGAATCCCTCGCGCTTGTGCGACACGGAGGGCATAATAGGACAGCAACACAACCACAAGCAAATTAAACCAACCATAGCAATTCATCAATTACCGATAGGACAACGAAAATCTACTCAGACATCATAGGATGATAACACATCATTGGATAATAATATGAAGCATAAAGCACCATGTTCAAGTAGAGGGTACAACGGGTTGTGGAAGAGTGGACCGCTGAATATAGATGGGGGAAGGTGATGGAGATGTTGGTGAAGATGGCGGAGGTGTTCGGGTAGATCACGGTGATGATGATGGCCTCCGGCAGCGCTCCGGCGCCACTGGAAGCAAGGGGGAGAGAGCCCTCCTTCTTCTTCTTCCTTGACCTTCTCCCTAGATGGAAGAAGGGTTTTGTAACACCCCGGATTCGATGCGCCAGGTGTCTGCCAGTTATTCGTCATTGTTGCCATGTCATTTGCTTGCATGTTGCACTTTGCCATGTCATCATCTGCATTTCATCTGCATGTTTTTCAAAACTTGCATCCGTTCGGGTTCCGCCGATTCTCTCCATTGTCCGTTCGGAGTCCAGACCTCCCACACGCGCCTGTTGCCCCTCTCAGACCTCGTTTTGTGAGTGGCCGAAAAATGTTCTCGGAATGGGTCGAAATTTGGCATGCGGTCTTATTATAGTGTAGACAGAGCGCCTGTCAAGTTTCGTCGCATTCGGAGCCCGTTTGATAGCCCAACCGTTAAAAATATAGTGGCACCGTTGCCGGTATTTTTGCCAGACATTTCGGTCTCCGGAACAGTTGTCGGGCCTCACTTCTCTTCTCTCCTCTCAGCCTGAGGCCTCTCTTCACAACCCACCTAGACCCCTATGTCCGGAGCCGCACGATCGCGATCGTACGGCTCGAAAACCCCTCCAAACCCTAATCTTAACCTCCTACCCTATATAAACCACCTCCCCTTCCATTTTTTGGCAGCTACCTACTCCTCCTCCTAAATTTCCGCGCCCCTAATCTTCCAGCCGCCACCTCCCTCCTCAGATCCGCCGCCGGCCACCTCTTCCCGCCACTTGGCAAGCCATGAGTGGCTGCGCCGCCGCCAGCCGCCCCCCGCAATCCAGTCCTGCAGCTCCACGCGTCCCCTCCAGCACCTCCGCCGCCGCTGGCCCGTCCAGGGCCACGCGGGGCCCGCCAAGCCCATCAGAGCCCGGGTCGGCCCGACCCCGCGCCGCCGCCAGCTCCCCGCTTCGCCCCGCACCTCCAGCTCGGCGCCCGAGCGCCTCCGCCCCGCCATCATCGCTGGCAACCCCGCTGGACCCTGCCACCTCGCACGGAGTGCGCCACCTCCGCCCCAGGTCGCCGTCCCCGTTGCCCTCTTCCTCTCTCCTTCTCCTCCCCTGCCTCACCCTCTCTCTCCCCGCGTAGGAACTTCCCCGAGCTCGCTGCCATCAGCCAGATTCCGGCCGCTCCGGTCGTCGTCGACCACCTCCGACGCCAGATCCGAGGTCCCCACGCCCGGATCTGCCCGTTTTCGACCCCGTGGCCTCGTCCCCGCCTCCGATGGCCGCCCCGCCATCCGTCATCGCCGGCGCCGCCGCGGGCCTCGTCTGCTCCTCTGTCCGCGTCGGACATGTCCGGAGGAGCCCGGACATGTCCGTCTAGTCAACCCCCCTCGAGGTCTAATTTTTCCCTAAGTCCCGATTTATTTTGCATTCTGGTGCTAACTTTGACATGCCATAACTCTTTGCATACTGCTCCATTTTGTTCGTGTTATATATCAAAATGTTCATCATGAGATGCTCTCAATTTAATTCCATTGTGCCATGCCTGTTTGAGATCATCTTGATGCCTGAATTATCGTTGCAAGAGTGCTATATGATGTTAACTGCCGTCTGTTAACAGAACTTGATGATTTGTCATTTTTGTTGCATTTGATGTATGCATCCTATGAGCCTGAGCTCTACATGTGTTTTGAACTACATCATGCCATATTTACAGGGGTGCCATCCATGTATTTTTGTGAGTTGTGTAGTGAGTGCATCAAGCTTGTTAAGTAGGGTACTTGCTGTTGCTGTTTTGCTAGGCTGAATCTGCTATATTATGATGCTATGTAAACCTGCTGCTACAAGTCATTCTATGCATAATCTGGAGATCTTCGCTAAGTATGTTTTTTTATACATATCATGCTCTATCTATCCATGCCCCTGGTTGCATTTATAGTCTGTTGTAGCTTGTTGTAATCTTTCTCTCAAATTGCTAAATAATGTTGGTGTCAGCCTGTTAACCTTAAGTTCAGTTTTGCCACGAGCTTTGCTAGTGATCCATGCACCCTATGAACTTGCTCTTGCCATGCTTAGCTTCATAAACATGTATTCTTACTGTTGGTTACCTTGTCATACCATGTGTTGCTCTGTGGTGAGTGGTACAAGCTCACTAACTTGCCTACTTATCATTGTTCCTGCCATGTTTGAATATGTCATATAACTTGCTATGTTTACATGGGTGCCATCATATCTTCTGATCATTTTTGGCTCATGGTCAGTAAAGGACTTTTATTCTATGCATTTAGTAGGTTCATGCCATGCCTTTGTTTGCCATGTTAAGTTCCTGTAATATGTCGTTTGATAGCTCTAAACATTGCAACCTGATGTTATTTCTGCAAAGTCTGAAACTGTTATTGTTTGCAATCTTGCCATGTGTTTTTGAGCATGTTCTAGTGATTTCTGGAGATAGCTCAGTGTTCATGCTTTTGCCATGTTTTACCTGTATATCATGCACATGTTGGAAATATGCCCTAGAGGAAATAATAAATGGATTATTATTATATTTCCTTGTTCATGATAATTGTCTTTTATTCATGCTATAATTGTTTATCCGGAAATTTACACATGTGAATACATAGACCACAATACGTCCCTAGTAAGCCTCTAGTTGACTAGCTCGTTGGTCAACAGATAGTCATGGTTTCCTGACTATGGACATTAGATGTCGTTGACAACGGGATCACATCATTTGGAGAATGATGTGATGGACAAGACCCATTCCTAACCAACTGACATGCACTAGTTGCATAAGGTGGCTAGCGGGTGTTTGTCTCTCCTACTTTAGTTGGAGTGGATTAGATGAAAAGGGTCCTTATGAAGGGTAAATAGAAGTTGACAAAATCACGTTGTGGTTATTCGTAGGTAAGAAAACGTTCTTGCTAGAACCCAATTGCAGCCACGTAAAAGATGCAACAACAATTAGAGGACGTCTAACTTGTTTTTGCAGCAATTGTCATGTGATGTGATATGGTCAGAAGTTGTGATGAATGATGAATGATATATTGTGATGTATGAGATCATGTTCTTGTAATAGGAATCACGACTTGCATGTCGATGAGTATGACAACCGGCAGGAGCCATAGGAGTTGTCTTTAATTTTTGTATGACCTGCGTGTCATTGAAGAATGCCATGTAAATTACTTTACTTTATTGCTAAACACGTTAGCCATAGAAGTAGAAGTAGTCGTTGGCGTGACAACTTCATGAAGACACAATGATGGAGATCATGATGATGGAGATCATGGTGTCATGCCGGTGACGAAGATGATCATGGAGCCCCGAAGATGGAGATCAAAGGAGCTATATGATATTGGCCATATCATGTCACTACTATATAATTGCATGTGATGTTTATTATGTTTTATGCATCTTGTTTACTTAGAACGGCGGTAGTAAATAAGATGATCCCTTATAATAATTTCAAGAAAGTGTTCCCCCTAACTGTGCACCATTGCTAAAGTTCGTCGTTTCGAAGCACCACGTGATGATCGGGTGTGATAGATCCTTACGTTCACATACAACGGGTGTAAGACATATTTACACATGCAGAACACTTAGGGTTAACTTGATGAGCCTAGCATGTACAGACATGGCCTCGGAACACAGAGACCGAAAGGTCGAACATGAGTCGTATGGAAGATACGATCGACATGGAGATGTTCACCGATGATGACTAGTCCGTCTCACGTGATGATCGGACACGGCCTAGTCGACTCGGATCGTGTAACACTTAGATGACTAGAGGGATGTCTAATCTGAATGGGAGTTCATTAAATAATTCGATTAGATGAACTTAATTATCATGAACTTAGTCTAAAACTTTTGCAAAATATGTCTTGTAGATCAAATGGCCAACGCTCATGTCAACATAAACTTCAACGCATTCCTAGAGAAAACCAAGCTGAAAGATGATGGCAGCAACTATTCGGACTAGGTCCGGAACCTGAGGATCATCCTCATAGCAGCCAAGAAAGATTATGTCCTAGATGCACCGCTAGGTGAAGCACCCATCCCAGAGAACCAAGACGTTATGAACACTTGGCAATCACGTGCTGATGATTACTCCCTCGTTCAGTGTGGCATGCTTTACAGCTTAGAACCAGGGCTCCAAAAGCGTTTTGAGAAGCACGGAGCATATGAGATGTTCGAGGAGCTGAAAATGGTTTTCCAAGCTCATGCCCGGGTCGAGAGATATGAAGTCTCTGACAAGTTCTATAGTTGTAAAATGGAGGAAAACAGTTCTGTCAGTGAGCGCATACTCAAAATGTCTGGGTTGCACAACCGCCTGTCCCAATTGGAGATCAACCTCCTGGAAGAGGCGGTCATTGACAGAATCCTTCAGTCTCTCCCACCGAGCTACAAGAGCTTTGTGTTGAACTACAATATGCAGGGGATGGTGAAGACCATTCCTGAAGTATTCTCAATGCTGAAGTCAGCAGAGGTTGAAATCAAGAAAGAACATCAAGTGTTGATGGTCAATAAGACCACTAAGTTCAAGAAGGGCAAGGGTAAGAAGAACTTCAAGAAGGACGGCAAAGATGTTGCCGCGCCCGGTAAGCCAGTTGCCGGGAAGAAGTCAAAGAATGGACCCAAGCCTGAGACTGAGTGCTTTTATTGCAAGGGGAAGGGTCACTGGAAGCGGAACTGCCCCAAATACTTAGCGGACAAGAAGGCCGGCAACACTAAAGGTATATTTGATATACATGTAATTGATGTGTACCTTACCAGTACTCGTAGTAACTCCTGGGTATTTGATACCGGTGCCGTTGCTCACATTTTTAACTCACAGCAGGAGCTGTGGAATAAGCGGAGACTGGCGAAGGACGAGGTGATGATGCGCGTCGGGAATGGTTCCAAGGTCGATGTGATCGCCATCGGCACGCTACCTCTACATTTACCTACGGGATTAGTTTTAAACCTCAATAATTGTTATTTAGTGCCAAGTTTGAGCATGAACATTGTATCTGGATCTCGTTTGATACGAGATGGCTACTCATTTAAATCCGAGAATAATGGTTGTTCTATTTATATGAGAGATATGTTTTATGGTCATGCCCTGATGGTCAATGGTTTATTCTTAATGAGTCTCGAACGTAATGTTACACATATTCATAGCGTGAATACCAAAAGATGTAAAGTTGATAACGATAGTCCCACATACTTGTGGCACTGCCGCCTTGGTCACATTGGTGTCAAGCGCATGAAGAAGCTCCATGTTGATGGACTTTTAGAGTCTCTCAATTATGAATCATTTGACACATGCGATGCGAACCATGCCTCATGGGCAAAATGACCAAGACTCCTTTCTCCGGAACAATGGAGCGAGCAACCAACTTGTTGGAAATCATACATACCGATGTGTGCGGTCCAATGAGCGTTGAGGCTCGCGGAGGATATCGTTATGTTCTCACTCTCACTGATGACTTGAGTAGATATGGGTATGTATACTTGATGAAATACAAGTCTGAGACCTTTGAAAAGTTCAAGGAATTTCAGAATGAAGTAGAGAATCAACGTGACCGACGGATAAAATTCTTACGATCGGATCGTGGAGGAGAATATTTAAGTCACGAATTTGGTACACACTTAAGAAAATGTGGAATCGTTTCACAACTCACGCCGCCTGGAACACCTCAGCATAACGGTGTGTCCGAACGTCGTAATCGCACTCTATTGGATATGGTGCGATCTATGATGTCTCTTACCGATTTACCGCTATCATTTTGGGGATACGCTCTAGAGACAGCTACATTCCCTTTAAATAGGGCACCGTCTAAATCCGTTGAGACGACACCGTATGAATTATGGTTTGGGAAGAAACCTAAGCTGCCGTTTCTAAAAGTTTGGGGATGCGATGCTTATGTCAAGAAACTTCAACCTGAAAAGCTCGAACCCAAGTCGGAAAAATGCGTCTTCATAGGATACCCTAAGGAAACCATTGGGTATACCTTCTACTTAAGATCCGAGGGCTAGATCTTTGTTGCCAAGAACAGATCCTTTCTGGAAAAAGAGTTTCTCTCGAAAGGAGTAAGTGGGAAGAAAGTAGAACTCGATGAAGTACTACCTCTTGAACCGGAAAGTAGTGCAGCTCAGGAAAACATTCCTGTGGTGCCTACACCGACTGGAGAGGAAATTAATGATGATGATCAAGGTACTTCTGATCAAGTTGCTACTGAACTTCGTAGGTCCACAAGGACACGTTCCACACCAGAGTGGTATGGCAACCCTGTCCTAGAAATCATGTTGTTAGACAACGGTGAACCTTCGAACTATGAAGAAGCGATGGCGGGCCCAGATTCCAACAAATGGCTAGAAGCCATGAAATCCGAGATAGAATCCATGTATGAAAACAAAGTATGGACTTTGACTGACTTGCCCGATGATCGGCGAGCGATAGAAAACAAATGGATCTTTAAGAAGAAGATGGACGCAGATGGTAATGTCACCATCTATAAAGCTCGACTTGTCGCTAAGGGTTATCGGCAAGTTCAAGGGATTGACTACGATGAGACTTTCTCTCCAGTAGCGAAGCTTAAGTCCGTCCGAATCATGTTAGCAATTGCCGCATACTATGATTATGAGATATGGCAGATGGACGTCAAAACGGCATTCCTTAACGGTTATCTTAAGGAAGAGCTGTATATGATGCAGCCGGAAGGTTTTGTCGATCCTAAGAATGCTAACAAAGTATGCAAGCTCCAGCGATCCATTTATGGGCTAGTGCAAGCATCTCGGAGTTGGAACATTCGCTTTGATGAGATGATCAAAGCGTTTGGGTTTATGCAGACTTATGGAGAAGCCTGCGTTTACAAGAAAGTGAGTGGGAGCTCTGTAGCATTTCTCATATTATATGTAGATGACATACTTTTGATGGGAAATGATATAGAATTCTTGGACAGCATTAAGGCCTACTTGAATAAGTGTTTTTCAATGAAGAACCTTGGAGAAGCTGCTTACATATTAGGCGTCAAGATCTATAGGGATAGATCGAGACGCCTCATAGGTCTTTCACAAAGCACATACCTTGATAAGATTTCGAAGAAGTTCAAAATGGATCAGTCCAAGAAATGGTTCTTGCCTGTACTGCAAGGTGTGAGATTGAGCTCGGCTCAATGCCCGACCACGGCAAAATATAAAGAAGAGATGAGCGTCATCCCCTATGCCTCAGCCATAGGATCTATTATGTATGCCATGCTGTGTACCAGACCTGATGTAAACCTTGCCGTAAGTTTGGTAGGAAGGTACCAAAGTAATCCCGGCAAGGAACACTAGACAGCGGTCAAGAATATCCTGAAGTACCTGAAAAGGACAAAGGACATGTTTCTTGTTTATGGAGGTGACAAAGAGCTCGTCGTAAAGGGTTACGTCGACGCTAGCTTCGACACAGATCTGGATGACTCTAAGTCACAAACCGGATACTTGTATATGTTGAATGGTGGAGCAGTAAGCTGGTGCAGCTGCAAGCAGAGCGTCGTGGCGGGATCTACATGTGAAGCGGAGTACATGGCAGCCTCGGAGGCAGCGCATGAAGCAATTTGGGTGAAGGAGTTCATCACCGACCTAGGAGTCATACCCAATGCGTCGGGGCCGATCAAACTCTTCTGTGATAACACTGGAGCTATTGCCCTTGCCAAGGAGCCCAGGTTTCACAAGAAGACCAGGCACATCAAGCGTCGTTTCAACTCCATCCGTGAAAATGTTCAAGATGGAGACATAGATATTTGCAAAGTACATACGGATCTGAATGTTGCAGATCCGTTGACTAAACCTCTCTCGCGAGCAAAACATGATCAACACCAGAACTCTATGGGTGTTCGATTCATCACAATGTAACTAGATTATTGACTCTAGTGCAAGTGGGAGACTGTTGGAAATATGCCCTAGAGGCAATAATAAATGGATTATTATTATATTTCCTTGTTCATGATAATTGTCTTTTATTCATGCTATAATTGTATTATCCGGAAATCGTAATACACGTGTGAATACATAGACCATAATACGTCCCTAGTAAGCCTCTAGTTGACTAGCTCGTTGGTCAACAGATAGTCATGGTTTCCTGACTATGGACATTAGATGTCGTTGACAACGGGATCACATCATTGGGAGAATGATGTGATGGACAAGACCCATTCCTAAGCATAGCACAATATCATGTAGTTCGTTTTGCTAGAGCTTTTCCAATGTCAAGTATCTCTTCCTTAGACCATGAGATCGTGTGACTCCTGGATACCGTAGGAGTGCTTTGGGTGTACCAAACGTCACAACGTAACTGGGTGACTATAAAGGTGCACTACAGGTATCTCCGAAAGTGTCTGTTGGGTTGACACGGATCGAGACTGGGATTTGTCACTCCGTGTTACGGAGAGGTATCACTGGGCCCACTCGGTAGTGCATCATCATAATGAGCTCAAAGTGACCAAGTGTCTGGTCACGGGATCATGCATTACGGTACGAGTAAAGTGACTTGCCGGTAACGAGACTGAATGAGGTATTGGGATACCAACGATCGAGTCTCGGGCAAGTAACATACCGTCTGACAAAGGGAATAGTATATGGGGTTGCTTGAACCCTCGACATCGTGGTTCATCCGATGAGATCATCGAGGAGTATGTGGGAGCCAACATGGGTATCCAGATCCCGCTGTTGGTTATTGACCGGAGAGCCGTCTCGGTCATGTCTGCATGTCTCCCGAACCCGTAGGGTCTACACACTTAAGGTTCGGTGACGCTAGGGTTGTATGAATATGAGTATGCAGCAAACCGAATGTTGTTCGGAGTCCCGGATGAGATCCCGGACGTCACGAGGAGTTCCGGAATGGTCCGGAGGTAAAGAAAACTATATAGGAAGTGCTGTTTCGGCCATCGGGAAAGTTTCAGGGTCACCCGGTATTGTACCGGGACCACCGGAAGGGTCCCGAGGGTCCACCGGGTGGGGCCACCTATCCCGGAGGGCCCCATGGGCTGAAGTGGAAGGGGAACCAGCCCCTAGTGGGCTGGTGCGCCCCCCCTTGGCCCCCCTGCGCCTAGGGTTGGAAACCCTAGGTGGGGGGGGGGGGGGGCGCACCACTTGCCTTGGGGGGCACTCCACCCCCCTTGGCCGCCGCCCCCCTTGGAAGATTGATCTCCCAGGGCCGGCGCCCCCCTGGGGGCCTATATAAAGGAGGGCAGGGGGGAGGGCAGCCGTACCCAAGTCTTGGCGCCTCCCTCCCCCTGCTACACCTCGTCCTCCTCCCGCAGCAGCTTGGCGAAGCCCTGCCGGAGTTCTGCTGCATCCACCACCATGCCGTCGTGCT
Organism: Triticum dicoccoides; assembly: GCF_002162155.2. Lineage (NCBI taxonomy): Eukaryota > Viridiplantae > Streptophyta > Magnoliopsida > Poales > Poaceae > Triticum > Triticum dicoccoides. The sequence goes on from NC_041389.1 coordinate 394,532,898, forward strand.
GCTGGATCATCATCAACCTCTCCTTCCCCCTTGCTGGATCAAGACGGAGGAGACATCACGCTGACCGTACGTGTGTTGAACGCAGAGGTGCCGTCCGTTCGACGCTAGGATCTCCGGTGATAGGATCACGACGAGAACGACTACTTCAACCCCGTTCTTTTGAACGCTTCCGCTCGCGATCTACAAAGTGGTATGTAGATGCATCTCCCCTTTCACTCGTTGCTTAGATGAACTCATAGATGGATCTTGGTGAAACCGTAGGAAATTTTTTATTTTCTGCAACGTTCCCCAACAACACATACCTTTTGTTCTTATGTTGAGATGTTATAGCATGTTGTTTTGATGCTTGCAATATGCCTAGTTGCTGTTATGGACATCTTGTCCTTTAAACTTGTATGATGTGTATGTGTTGAACCGTTGCTCCGTTTTGAGTGTGCTCTATATGAAACTTGCTTGATTTTGCATGAAGTTCCATATTATCATGTTGCATCCATGTTTTGAGGTGTTTGCTTGATGTTTTTATGCATTTTGCATCAATGTCATGTTTAACTTATTTTGCTCATATCTTCTATGTCGTAGCTCCGAACTAAATGAACTTTATATGTAACTTGACTAGAATCTCGTGTAGATCATCTTGGTGCATCTTAAATTGCTGTTTAACAACTTCAACATAATGTTTATTCAGATCTGGACCAATTTTGAAATTTGCATATCAAGACTTACCGAAATTGTTATATGTTGTTCCCGGCCTCATTTAAACTTGCCTTGATGTGTTGCTCTTGTTTGCATCATCTCTTGCCATGAGTAGCTTCATGTAGTCTTGTCTTGCATCATACTTGTTTGTGCATGATGTCGTGTTCTTGTGTGGTGTGTTTACCATGTTGTGTGCTCTTCTCGATAGTTCCCTTTTCGTTGCGATCGTGAGGATTCGTTCGACTACGCTTGGTTTGGCTTCATCCGTTCGTATTTTTCATGGACTCGTTCTTCTTCCTAGCGGGATTTCAGGCAAGATGACCGTCACCTTGGATCTCATTACTATCATTGCTATGCTAGTTGCTTCATTCTATCGCTTTGCTGCGCTACCTATCTCTTTTTGATCAAGCCTCCCAATTTGCCATGTCAGCCTCTAACCTTTTTCACCCTTCCTAGCAAACTGTTGCTTGGCTATGTTACCGCTTTTGCTCAGCCCTCTTATAGCGTTGTTAGTTGCAGGTGAAATTGAAGATTGCTCCATGGTGGACAGGATTATGTTGGGATATCACAATATCTCTTATTTAATTAATGCATCTATATACTTGGTAAAGGGTGGAAGACTCGGCCTTATGCCTGGTGTTTTATTCCACTCTTGCCGCCCTAGTTTCCGTCGTACCGGTGTTATGTTCCCGGATTTTGCGTTCCTTACGCGGTTGGGTGATTTATGGGACTCCCTTGACAGTTCGCTTTGAATAAAACTCATCCAGCAAGGCCCAACCTTGGTTTTACCATTTGCCTCACCACCACCTATACCCTTCCCTTGGGTCGGCCAACCCGAGGGTCATCTTTATTTTAGCCCCCCCGGGCCAGTGCTTCTCTAAGTGCTGGTCTGAACCAGAGCCACTTGTAGCGCCACCTCGACGAAACTTGAGGGCTGGTTTTAGTTGTACGTAGTGTTTATCCGGTGTTGCCCTAAGAACGAGATATGTGCAGCTCCTATCGGGATCGTCGGTGCATCGGGCGGTCTTGCTGGACTTGTTTTACCATTGTCGAAATGTCTTGTAAACCGGGATTCCGAGTCTGATCGGGTCTTCGTGGGAGAAGGTATATCCTTCGTTGATCGCAAGAGCTTATCATGGGCTAAGTTGGGACACCCCTGCAGGGTATAAACTTTCGAAAGTCGTGCCCGCGGTTATGTGGCAGATGGGAATTTGTTAATGTCCGGTTGTAGATAACTTGACACCAGATCCGAATTAAAACGCATCAACCGCGTGTGTAGCCGTGATGGTCTCTTTTCGGTGGAGTCCGGGAAGTGAACACGGTTTTTGGGTTATGTTTGACGTAAGTAGGAGTTCAGGATCGCTTCTTGATCATTGCTAGCTTCACGACCGTTCCGTTTGCTCTCTTCTCGCTCTTATTTGCGTATGTTAGCCACCATATATGCTTAGTCGCTGCTGCAACCTCACCACTTTACCCCTTCCTTTCCCATTAAGGTTTGCTAGTCTTGATACCCATGGTAATGGGATTGCTGAGTCCTCGTGGCTCACAGATTACTACAACAACAGTTGCAGGTACAGGTTATGCGATGATCATGGTGCGAGAGCGATGTTTGCTTGTTTTGGAGTTCTTCTTCTGCTTCTTCTTCGATCAGGGGATAGGTTCTAGGTCGGCAGCCTGGGTTAGCAGGGTGGATGTCTTTTGAGTTTCTGTTTGTGTTTCATCCGTAGTCGGATGATGCTCTAATGTATTGTGATGTTGTATTCGTGTGGCATTGTATGCCTCTTGTATGTATCCCCACTATTATGTAATGTTGATGTAATGATATCCACCTTGCAAAGCGTTTCAATATGCGGTTCTATCCTTGGTGGGACCTTCGAGTCTCTTTAGGATAGTATCGCATATTGCGCGTGACAAGTTGGTATCAGAGCCTCGACCGACCCTAGGAGCCCCCTTGATTGATCATGTAGTTTGGCCGTTGTCGAGTCTAGAAGAAAACTTTTTTCGGAGTCTAGTTATATCGGAGAGTAGGAATTCTTTTTACTCCTCAGCCCCTTCGTCGCTCTGGTAAGGAATCTTGACGTAGGTGTTTTGAATTACTCCTCTTCCCTTTCAAACTTTCTTTAGGATCACGCAATTGGTTTCTCGATCGTTGGTTCTCTTCTCTTTTCATCCTGTGATTTTCTCGTCAAGTCGACTCGAGCCTCTTCATCGTTGCCAAGTTCAATCCTAAGTTGTTTTCTTTTCCCACCCGCCCACCCCTTTTTCTCCTGGGAGCTGGAGTCCGTAATCGAGTATCCATCCTACTCGTGCGAAGTCTTTGCTTTCTTTCCTCAATTATTTCAACCGGTGTTTTCTATTCAAGATATTCATCAGTTCCCCCTTCCAAGTTGCCTTTGTTTTCCCGCCCTCCCACCCTCTTCTTCCCGGAGCCTGAGTCTGTTTCGAACA
>NC_041389.1:394536321-394539005 GCF_002162155.2 Triticum dicoccoides
ATTCGTGCGGAGCCTCTTCAGGTTTCCCTCAATTATTTCAACCGGTGAATTCTCGTCTCATTCGTCATTCTTCATCCCTTTCTTTTTCCGGTGCACTCAATTCAAGTTTTTTGGGTTGATCACATTCTTTTCCTTGGATCAAGTGTTCTCCTTGCTCGTTTACCTCTCGCCATTCAATCATTCCGGAGTTCGGAAGACATCTCAGGAGATTCGTCTGTGTTCCAATTAATTCGAGGTTGTCACCTCATTTAAATATTTCAGTTGTTCCGATGCATCATCTATCTATTCAACATCCTTTCCAACGGTGTTTCTTTCAGTGGGCCCTAACCCACAGGTCTTTTCCCAGGATCTTACCTGACTCTTCTAATTATTCTGGAGTTATTCTCAATTCTTTTCAAGTGTGACGTAAGAATGGATCCCATCAGTTAGATGCCTTTCCAAGATCAATTTCAAATCATTTTCATTCTTGGCTCAACCTTTTCGGTTTTCATTCTACCGGAGTACCTCAGTTATTTTGGTGGTGTTTCTCGTCGCCATTTGAAGACCTAAGAAGAGTTTTTCCTCTAAATCTTGCCCGTTCTCTCGAAGATTTGTGGTTCTAGCTTCATATTATCCTCTCAAATTATTCCATTTGTCAGATATTCTTTTCTTAACCATCCGGAGTATGTCAGGAGTTGTTTTCCCGTTTCTTTTCACCGGAGTCCATCATCCTAGAAGAATTCTTCGCCCTCACATTTCAGCTACCGTTATCCAATTATCCTGGTGCTTCGTGCAAGTGTTCTTTAATCAGCTCATGATCTCTTTGTTCTTTTGCATCTAAATCCCCTCTAGCATATTGGTTCTTCTAATTCTTCCGGTGATTATTTCTCTTTCGTTAGTCATTTCCAAATTCAAATGGTGGTTCGTTCAAGATTCTTTTTCCTTCATTATCATTTTAATCCATTCGTTCTTTTCAATTCTACTAGTGGTTCATGAGACCTTCTCAAGTTTGCGATATGTCATTTCTCAATCCTTTTCAAGAGGAATAAGTTGCATGCCAAATCCGATTGTCATCAATCAAATTTGATGAGGATAAGCATAACGTAATTCTTATTCTTATTTCATCATCTCCAAGTAATCCCTTCCTTTTGAGTTTGTTCGTGTTGAATAAATTCTAGTTCCAAGTGTTTTCATCTTTTCTTTTCCGGAGTTCAAATTCCCTCGGCCATGTCGTTGGAACCTCCATCTAAATCACCGCAAAGCTTTAATCTTATTCTTTTCATCCTTCAATTCTATCTCATTGTCCTTTTGGTTACCGGAGTTCTTCATGGTGGTTCTTCATGATTTAATTCATTCTTCAAGAGTTCATCAAGTATCATTCCATCCTCTCAAGTTCATGTTCTATTCTTTCCATGTTCAGCCGGAGTGCTGCCAAAATCCTTTCAGTCTTATTCATTTCCTATCTTGTTCTAACCGGAGTGTTTTTAGAGTCTATCTGATTCCGTGAGTTTTCGATTCTCGCCATTCGCGTCGTTCCTCTCTTCTTCTCGAGTGCTCTCGATTCTTTGCTTCTTCTCTTGAGTTCTTGTTTCACCTCATCCCTTTTCCCTTCCGTCTCGGTCCTAACATCTCGAGACGAGATCTCTTGTTAGTGGAGGAGTGTTGTAACGCCCCGGATTCGATGCGCCAAGTGTCTGCCAGTTATTCTTCGTTGTTGCCATGTCATTTGCTTGCGTGTTGCACTTTGCCATGTCATCATCTGCATTTCATCTGCATGTTTTTCAAAACTTGCATCCGTTTGGGTTTTGCCGGTTCTCTCCGTTGTCCGTTCGGAGTCCAGACCTCCCACATGCGCCCGTTGCCCCTCTCAGACCTCGTTTCATGAGTGGCCAAAAAATGTTCTCGGAATGGGTCGAAATTTGGCATGCGGTCTTATTATAGTGTAGACAGAGCGCATGTCAAGTTTCGTCGCATTCGGAGCCCGTTTGATCGCCCAACCGTTAAAAATATAGCGGCACCCTTGCCGGTATTTTTGCCGGACGTTTCGGTCTCCGGAGCAGTTGTCGGGCCTCACTTCTCTTCTCTCCTCTCAGCCCGAGGCCTCTCTTCACAGCCCACCTAGACCCCTATGTCCGGAGTCGCACGATCACGATCGTACGGCTCGAAAACCCCTCCAAACCCTAATCTTAACCTCCTGCCCTATATAAACCACCTCCCTTCCATTTTTGGGTAGCTACCTACCCCTCCTCCTAAATTTCCGTGCCCCTAATCTTCCAGCCGCCGCCTCCCTCCTCGGATCCGCCGCCAGCCACCTCTTCCCGCCACTTGCAAGCCACGAGCCCCCCGTGATCCAGTCCCGCAGCTCCACACGTCCCCTCCAGCACCTCCGCCGTCGCTTGCACGTCCAGGCCTGCGCGGGGTCCGCCAAGCCCATCGGGGCCCGGGTCGGCCCGACCCCGTGCCGCCGCCAGCTTCCCGCTTTGCCCCGCACCTCCAGCTCGGCGCCCGAGCGCCTCCGCCCCGCCGTCGTCGCCGGCAACCCCGCTGGACCCCGCCACCTCGCCCGGAGTGCGCCGCCTCCGCCCTAGGTCGCCGTCCCCGTCGCCCTCTTCCTCTCTCCTTCTCCTCCCCCTGCCTCACCCTCTCTCTCCCCGCGCAGGAACTTCCCCGAGCTCGCCGCCATCCACCAGATTCCGGCCGCTCCG
>NC_041389.1:394539469-394559287 GCF_002162155.2 Triticum dicoccoides
ATATTTCCCTAAGTCCCGATTTATTTTGCATTCTGGTGCTAACTTTGACATGCCATAACTCTTTGCATACTGATCCGTTTTGTGCGTGCTATATATATCAAAATGTTCATCAGGAGATGCTCTTCATTTCATTCCATTGTGCCATGCTTGTTTGAGATCATCTTGATGCCTAAATTATCGTTGCAAGAGTGCTATATGATGTTAACTACTGTCTGTTAACATAACTTGATGATTTGTCATTTTTGTTGCATTTGATGTGTGCATTCTTGAGGCTGAGCTCTACATGTGTTTTGAACTACATCATGCCATCTTTACAGGGGTGCCATCCATGTATTTTTGTGAGTTGTGTAGTGAGTGCATCAAGCTTATTAAGTAGGGTACTTGTTGTTGCTGTTTTGCTAGGCTGAATCTGCTATATTATGATGCTATGTAAACCTGCTGCTACAAGTCATTCTATGCATAATCTGGAGATGTTCACTAAGGATGTTTTGTTATACATGTCATGCTCTATTCATTCATGCCCCTGGTTGCATTTATAGCCTGTTGTAGCTTGTCGTAATCTTGCTCTCAAATTGCTAAATAATGTTGTTGTCAGCCTGTTAACCTTAAGTTTAGTTTTGCCATGAGCATTGCTAGTGATCCATGCACCCTATGAACTTGCTCTTGCCATGCTTAGCTTCATAAACATGTATTCTTACTGTTGGTTACCTCGTCATGCCATGTGTTGCTCTATGGTGAGTGGTACAAGCTCACCAACTTGCCTACTTATCATTGTTCCTGCCATGTTTGAATCTGTCATATAACTTGCTATGTTTACATGGGTGCCATCATATCTTCTGATCCTTTTTAGCTCATGGTCAGTAAAGGACTTTTATTCTATGCATTTAGTAGGTTCATGCCATGCCTTTGTTTGCCATGTTAAGTTCCTGTAACATGTTGTTTGATGGCTCTAAACATTGCAACCTGATGTTATTTCTGCAAAGTCTGAAACTGTTATTGTTTGCAATCTTGCCATGTGTTTTTGAGCATGTTCTAGTGATTTCTGGAGATAGCTCAGTGTTCATGTTTTGCCATGTTTTACCTGTACATCATGCCCATGCCTTTTGTTCTTATGTTGAGATGTTGTAGCATGTTGTTTTGATGCTTGCAATATGCCTAGTTGTTGTTTTGGACAGCTTGTCCTTTAAACTTGTATGATGTGTATGTGTTGAACCGTTGCTCCGTTTTGAGTGTGCTCTATATGAAACTTGCTTGATTTTACATGAAGTTCTATATTATCATGTTGCATCCATGTTTTGTGGTGTTTTCTTGATGTTTTTATGCATTTTGCATCAATGCCATGTTTAACTTGTTTTGCTCATATCTTCTATGCCGTAGCTCCGAACTAAATGAACTTTATATGTAATTTGACTAGAATCTCGTGTAGATTATCTTGGTGCATCTTAAATTGCTGTTTAACAACGCCAACATAATGTTTATTCAGATCTGGACCAATTTCGAAATTTGCATATGAGGACTTACCGGAATTGTTATATGTTGTTCCCGGCCTCTTTTAAATTTGCCTTGATGTGTTGCTCTTGTTTGCATCATATCTTGCCATGAGTAGCTTCATGTAGTCTTGTCTTGCATCATACTTGTTTGTGCATCATGCCGTGTTCTTGTGTGGTGTGTTTACCATGTTGTGTGCTTCTTCTCGATAGTTCCTGTTTCGTTGCGATCGTGAGGATTCGTTCGTCTACGCTTGGTTCGGCTTCATCCGTTCGTCTTCTTCATGGACTCGTTCTTCTTCCTAGCGGGATTTCAGGCAAGATGACCGTCACCTTGAATCTCATTACTATCATTGCTATGCTAGTTGCTTCGTTCTATCGCTTTGCTCCGCTACCTATCTCTTTTTGATCAAGCCTCCCAATTTGCCATGTCAGCCTCTAACCTTTTTCACCCTTCCTAGCAAACCGTTGCTTGGCTATGTTACCGCTTTTGCTCAGCCCTCTTATAGCGTTGTTAGTTGCAGGTGAAGTTGAAGATTGCTCCATGGTGGACATGATTATGTTGGGATATCACAATATCTCTTATTTAATTAATGCATCTATATACTTGGTAAAGGGTGGAAGACTCGGCCTTATGCCTGGTGTTTTGTTCCACTCTTGCCGCCCTAGTTTCCGTCATACCGGTGTTATGTTTTCGGATTTTGCATTCCTTACGCGGTTGGGTGATTTATGGGACCCTCTTGACAGTTCACTTTGAATAAAACTCCTCCAGCAAGGCCCAACCTTGGTTTTACAATTTGCCTCACCACCACCTATACCCTTCCCTTCGGTCGGCCAACCCGAGGGTCATCTTTATTTTAGCCCCCCCGAACCAGTGCTTCTCTAAGTGCTGGTCCGAACCAGAGCCACTTGCAGCGCGACCTCGGGGAAACTTGAGAGCTGGTTTTAGTTGTACGTAGTGTTCATCCGGTGTTGCCCTGAGAACGAGATATGTGCAGTTCCTATCGGGATTGTCGGCGCATCGGGCGGTCTTGCTGGACTTGTTTTACCATTGTCGAAATGTCTTGTAAACCGGGATTCCGAGTCTGATCGGGTCTTCCTGGGAGAAGGTATATCCTTCGTTGATCGCGAGATCTTATCATGGGCTAAGTTGGGACACCCCTGCAGGGTATAAACTTTCGAAAGCCGTGCCCGCGGTTATGTGGCAGATGGGAATTTGTTAATGTTCGGTTGTAGATAACTTGACACCAGATCCGAATTAAAACGCATCAACCGCGTGTGTAGCCGTGATGGTCTCTTTTTGGCGGAGTCCGGAAAGTGAACACGGTTTTTGGGTTATGTTGGACGTAAGTAGGAGTTCAGGATCACTTCTTGATCATTGCTAGCTTCACGACCGTTCCATTTGCTTTCTTCTCGCTCTTATTTGCGTATGTTAGCCACCATATATGCTTAGTCGCTGCTGCAACCTCACCACTTTACCCCTTCCTTTCCCATTAAGGTTTGCTAGTCTTGATACCCATGGTAATGGGATTGCTGAGTCTTCGTGGCTCACAGATTACTACAACAACAGTTGCAGGTACAGGTTATGCGATGATCATGACGCGAGAGCGATGTTTGCTTGTTTTGGAGTTCTTCTTCTGCTTCTTCTTCGATCAGGGGATAGGTTCCAGGTCGGCAGCCTGGGTTAGCAGGGTGGATGTCGTTTGAGTTTCTGTTTGTGTTTCATCCGTAGTCGGATGATGCTCTAATGTATTGTGATGTTGTATTCGTGTGGCATTGTATGCCTCTTGTATGTATCCCCACTATTATGTAATGTTGATGTAATGATATCCACCTTGCAAAGCATTTCAATATGCGGTTCTATCCTTGGTGGGACCTTCGAGTCTCTTTAGGATAGTATCGCATATTAGGTGTGACAGGTTTCCCCTCTGGTCCTTGGCTCCCATGGCGTGGGAGGGGCGAGAGCCCTCCGAGATTGGATCTGTCTCTCTGTCCCTCTCTGTTTCTGCGCGCCCGGATTTTGCCCTTGCACCGTTTCTTTTATATCTGGAGATCCGTAACTCCGATTGGATTGAAACCTTCGCCCAAATATTTTTTTTCCAAAAATTAGCTTTCTTGCGGCCAAAGAAGAGCATCAACCGTCTTACGAGAGGCCCACGAGGGTCAGGGGTGCGCCCAGTATAAGTGGGCGCGTGGGCCACCCTCGTGGCCACCTCGGGCACCGTCTCGCGTTGATTTTACATCCCAAAAATCATAAATATTCCAAAAATAAGCTCCTTCCGTTTTTATCCCGTTTGGACTCCGTTTGATATTGGGTTTCTGCGAAACATAAAATATGCAACAGACGGGAACTGGCACTGGGCACTGGATCAATATGTTAGTCCCAAAAATAATATAAAAAGTTGCCAAAAGTATATAAAAGTTGAAGAATATTGGCATGAAACAATCAAAAATTATAGATACGACAGAGACGTATCATCGGCTAGGAAACTCCGGGCTTTCCTGCGTGGGTGGGGTGCAAACCACGACAGTGAATCCAAAAAGGAGCGTGCTAGGATTGTTGAGGCAATTGCAGCACTGGACGTGGAGGCAGATCGCCGGCCCTTCTCAGAGGGAGAATGGGTACATAGATATGATCTAGAAAACAAAGTTATCGCAATACTTCGAGCGGAGGAAGAATATTGGCGACGTAGGGGCAGAGTCAAGTGGGTTACTAAAGGAGACGCAAACACTAGTTACTTCCACGCTTACACTAACGGAAGAAAATGAAAGTGTACTATTCTGCGCTTGCAATCTAATAACGGACTCCTTTTAACCAACTAGCAAATCGTGGCCCACATATATGAGTTTTTCATTGGCCTTTTGGGGACGGCCGAGGAAAAAGCTCTTTGTCTCCGGGAGGACATGTGGGATCCAACTGAAAGGGTGTCGCAGGAGGAGAACGAAGGGCTCGCTCTCTCGTTCCTTCCGGAAGAAATTGACGAAGCCTTGAACGACATGAAAACGAACACGGCACTCGGGCCGGATGGGTGGCCGGTAGAATTTTTCAAGAAGTTTTGGCCGCACCTCAAGCACCTTTTCTACGATATCGTGAACGGCTTCGCGTTCGGTACGGTAGACTTGTAGCGACTTAACTAGGGGGCGATTAGCTTGATTCCTAAAGTGAAAGGGGCCGATGACATCAAACTCTTTAGACCGATCACCTTGATCAATGTCCCTTTCAAAATCTGCGCAAAAGACTATGCCTCGCTCTTGGCTCCGGTGGCCCAACGGTTGATTAGCCATAGTCAGACTAGTTTTCTCAAACACCGTAACATTCTTGAAGGTCCCATAGCGCTTCAAGATATTGTTCATGAGCTAAAACGCACCAAGTCGTGAGGAGTGCTACTCAAGTTGGACTTTGAGAAAGCCTATGATCGCGTGAACTGGGAGTTCGTGCGTGAGGTCCTCCTCAAGAAGGGTTTTGAGGCAGGATTCGTTCACCGCATCATGCACCTCGTGTGTAGTGGGCACACAGCGGTTACCATCAACGGTACAATGGGCAATTTCTTCCGCAACAAACGTGGCCTTCGGTAGGGAGACCCGATCTCGCCACTTATCTTCAATTTCATTGTGGATGCCCTCGCGGCAATGATTAACAAAGCCAAAGCGGCGGGACACATTCGTGGGCTCGTTCCCACCTCATCCCCGGCGGTGTTACTCACTTGCAATACGCAGACGATACGATGCTTCTTTTCGAACCTGACGATCATAGTATCACCTCGATTAAATTGCTACTTCTCGCTTTTGAGATCTTGTCGGGGCTTAAGATCAATTTTCTAAAAAGCGAAGTGATCACCATTGGGATGGAGGATCAAGAAAGTAAGCGGATTTCCAACTTTATCAATTGCAAGATTGGGAGATTCCCGATCAAATATCTAGGACTTCCGATCTCGCACAAGAGTCTGACCATAGCTGAATGGGAGCCGCTCTATGGCAAAGTGGCTAACCGGGTCAGTCCATGGAGAGGGAGGTTTATGTCATCGGCAGCTAGGCTGATCTTGACCAACTCGAGCCTGTCCTAGCTCCCTCTTTTCACAATGGGGATGTTTCTCCTCGCAGATGGAGTGCATGCCAAGCTTGACACTCCGTGTTCCTGGTTCTTTTGGGAAGGAACCGGGGACTAAATGCAAATGTCATTTGGTGAAATGGGCCGTGGTATGCAAACCAAAAAGTTTGGTGGTTTGGGGATCACGAACTCTAAACTCATGAATGTTGCCCTGCTCACCAAATGTTGGTGGCGCCTTGCCCAAAATGAGTCGGGACTCTGGGCGGATATCCTTCGGGCAAAATATTTCTCGGACGGAAATCTTTTCAAGGCTAAGCTCAAGGGCTCGGTGTTTTGGAACGGGATCCAAGCGGTGAGACCGGCCTTCTTGGTGGATGCCCAGTTTACTGGAGGCAGGAGAGGCCGCATCTTGGAACGCGCTCGTGGCTGACCTCGAGGGGAGGAATCTTAGCCAGGAAATGACTCTATAGCTTGGAAGCTAACTTCCTCCCGAAAATTCTCGTTGAAATCCTTATATGAGAAGTTGACAGAGGGGGATGTGCTAGACATGGCTAGGGGGCTATGGAAGGTTGGCATTCCCCTTAAGTTCAAGATTTTTACGTGGCAAATGTTCCGTAATCGCCTTTCAACCTCTGATAATGTGGCCAAACGGAACGGGCCGGTGGACGAAACATGTACCATTTGCGGCCTTGGGGAAAACTCTAACCACGTGTTCTTCGAGTGTTGTCTAGCTAGATTTGCGTGGAGTGCGGTTAGAGATTCTTTCAAGCAGAATTGGAACCCGCAATCTAGCGATGATTTGCTGAACTTGCTGTCGGCATAGAGGGGTGCCAATGCGAGGGTTGTCTGGCATTGCGTAGGGGCGCTGCTTTGGTCGCTTTGGTCGGTGCGGAACAAAATTACCATTGAACACAAGTTCCCTGCACACCCAGCTGATATACTTTTCAAATGTCACACTTTCTTACAGGCTTGGACGCCGTTGGGGAAGCAGCGTGATGATGACCGCATGAACGAGATTATGGAGCAGATCAAGTTATGCATGGTGAAATCGAGACAAGAAGGTCAGCAAGCTTGAGGCTTTTGTGTTCAGTTATATGCTTTGCTCCGCTTTTGTGATACTTTAGCTATTTGGTAACCTAGCTTTGTCGGGACGCCGAGCCCGCAGAACCTTTATTTCTTCGGTTTGTATGGTTGAAAACCTTGTGTGGATGCTGCCTTGGGGCTTTATTAATTTAAAGCCGGACGCTCCGTGCGTCTTCGTTCCAAAAAGAGCATTGCCCTCATGCCCTGTCCTAGCAAATGATTCTTGGTCTCACAGTTAATTTCCATCTATGATCCATCACCATCACCACCATCATCATCATCATCATCATCATCATCATCATCATCTTCTGGACCTTGAAAAAAGAAATGCTTCAGGTAGAAGCTAGAGAGATATAGTATGATCTATCCGGAGATTTGGTCTAGCTAGGGACATTTGGATGCTCCCCGCAAAAAGAAAAAAAAGAGAGGGACATTTGGATGTTGTTATAAATTTCATGAAAGGATTGCTAACACTTGAGATGCTGGTGGAATATTTTGGTCGGTGGAGCCTTATCTACTCCGATCCGCTAGCCAATTTTTTTTTAGTAACATCTAGCCAATTAATCAGCTGGGTATCTCATCGGTTGGTACAGAGCATCATCACCTTGTTGAGCCCAACCATGTCGGGAGCCTTGACTCATATTGTGTTTTTTCTTTTTAACTGATGGACGCATCTTATTTTGTTTGTTGGGCGAACAATGTAGATAATTTGGCTCGGGTATCAAACTTGATTGATCATTCTAGTCACTTCTGAAGTTTCATGAAGTACTGACTACCATGATACTCTTAGCGAAAAAATACAATTTTATTATGTTTGAGGTGCTTTGTACTCTTGATGAATCTTTATCATAGATCTGATTTTTTCAAAAAGAAAAATACAATTTGATTTTTTACTGTTCATAAAAAGTTTTTTTAATATAGTTTTGATTTTTTCATTTTTCCCAAAATACCACATGAGTTATATTTTTTTGTGAAACTTGACAGGCGAGTATACCGATCAACTATGTATGTTAAAAGGAATCATATTTTAAAATTTTACTCCCTCCGTTCCGAAATATTTATCTTTCTAGGCATTTTAAATGGACACAACATACGGATGTATGTACACTTATTTTAGAGTGTAGATTCACTCATTTTGATCCGTATGTAGTCACTTGTTGAAATCTCTAGAAAGACAAATATTTAGGAACGGAGGAAGTACTATTCATAACGGGCGGGTGGAACCATTGTTTACTAAATCCACGTCCCACCATCAACATTCTATCTTGCCAAAGGAAGATAAGGAACACCTCTCTAAACTTATCCCAACATTGGTATTTTATCCTTTATTCTTTTAAAAAATAATGCTATTCTTACGTAAAACTCCTAGGAAATCTGTAAGTTAACAAATGCTCCGTTGGTTTTTGAGTGAAGTGCAATGTAGGTCCTTGAACTATTCCAGAGATGTCACGTAGGTCCTCGAACTATGAAAATCGTCATCTAGGTCCTCAAAGTGCCGTAATTGTGTCATTCAGGTCAAAAATCTTCCTGACAGGCTTTAACTGGCCAGCTGGCACGTAAACAGTAACCGTAACAGTGCGCGGCAAACAGTCCTGAATTCCTGTGCGTGATGAACAGTACACGACAAAGAATAAATATAAAAAAATATCCAAAAACTGAGATCCTCTGTCATCGAAGAGATCCTGGCGCATGAACAGTAAAAATATCATTAATTCAAAAAAAGTCGCGAACGAAGAATTTGGAAAAATATTTGTGACTTTAATAAAATGTTCGCGAACGATGAATTTGGAAAAATATTCGCGACTTTAAAAAAAGTTCGCGAACGATGAATTTGGAAAAAATTATTCACGACTTTAAAGAAATGTTCGCGAACGATGAATTTGGGAAAAATATTCACGACTTTAAAAAATTATTCGTGAGTTTAAAAAAAATTCACGACCGATGAATTTGGAAACAATATTCATGACTTTAAAAAAATGTTCGTGAACGATAAATTTGGAAAAAATATTCGTGACTTTAATAAAATGTTCGCGAACGATGAATTTGGAAAAACTATTTGCGACTTTAATATAAAGTTCACTAACATCTTTAAAAGTCACGAATTTTTGTGGTTCGCAAACATTTTTACTATTCACGCACGAGGGGTATCTTCGATGCCAAAGATTTTCAGATTTTTTGTTCATATTTTTTTATTTTTCGCACTGTTCACCATGCCAACTGGCCATTTAGAGGGGGTTAGTGAGATTTTGGACCTGAATGACACACTTATTATACTTCGAAGACCTAAATGACGATTTTCATAGTTTGAGAACCTATGTGACACCTCTGAAATAGTTTAAGGACCTACAGTTCACTTCACTCTTGGTTTTTTAGCTAACTGTTGTGGCTGTCCATGTGAACTGGTGCGTAAACATTACGTAATTAAAGTGTTTACTTAGGAATAGCGCCACTCTTTTTGTTTTACATATTGATTCTGCATGAGAATCTGAAATTGATTTTGGACAACCAAACTTTGGACTTGGACAAATTTAGTACATAATACAAACATGATTTACTAGAAGAATGCAAGCAACAACAACATTTTAGTTGCAGGTCCTTCCAATTTTTACAACTTTTGCCCTTTTTTAGCATGCGAAGGACCTAGAAAACCGTCGCGTGCGCGATGGCGCGATTGGCCACGAGGCTGGTGGTGCCGTACACGGGCAGCTCGTCGCCGTTCGCCCCGCCAAGGCTCTCCAGCTCGAAGAGATCGGAGCTGGAGTCGCTCCCCTCCTCGTCCTCCTCGAGCTCCCCGAGGCTCCGCACCAGCTCCTCGACCCTGCGCCGCACCACCGACGCCTCGGCGTCCGAGCAGAACCTCACGCACCTCCTCTCCGCCATGCTCGCGTCCGTCGCGGCCGACACGCACGATGGCTGCGGTAGCTCCGGCAACGTCTGCGGAGGTGGGGCGCGTGTCGGAGTCCTGGGCTTCCTCGGGAGGCGGCCGGAGGTGAACAGAGCCTTGAGGGCGCACGCGAACGTCCCCGGCGACGGCGGCGGTGGCCCGGGCGAAGACGGCGCGGCGTCTCTTGGCCGGTGCCTCGCGACAGGAAAACACGGCCTGCCTTTCTTCTTCGCCTTCTCGCCGGGCGTTGTCACTGGCACGGCCACGTCCACACTGTCCGGGGCGACGAACTCCTCCAGCTGGCGCCGCGGCGGGGGCGGGCTGCGCCGGCGGCACGTGGACTCGGTGTCGGTGGTCGAGGCGGACGAGCAGGAGAAGCTGTAGCTGGAGGTCGAGTCCGACGACGAGGTGGCGGACGACGCGTACCCGGAGTGCCGCGGGCGAACCGCCGGCCCCGTCTCGCGGCGGCGTCTGTCCGCGCCCGCGGCCTGTTTCGGCTTGCCCGCCCACCAGAACTGCGGCGGCGCCGGCGCCAGCGCCTGCTCCTCCGACCGGCGCGCGGCGTCGCCGTCGACGACGCCGCCGTCGTCGAGGGAGCGGTAGATGGTGTCGAGGAGGGAGGCCGAGAAGGACGCGCCGGACCCGGACGCGCGCTGGCGCTCCGCCCGCGCCCGGCGCGGCGGCGCGAGCGGGGGCGGGTGCGCGTTCTTGCCGTGGCCGCGGCTCCTCTCCATGCCAGGGAAAGCGCACCGACCGGCGCCGGGCAATGCCAAGGGTTTGCGGCGGGAGCGGGGAAGAAGAGGATACGAAGCGTGGGAGTGGGATCGATGAGGGCGAGACGTGCGCGGTGAGGGTTTATATAGGGTCGGTGCGTACGTGCGTGCCGGGGAGTGGTGGCGTTGCGGCGGTGGCATGTGCCTATCCTCAATGGATGGATCTCTCTCTCTCCGTCGCCACCAACCCGGTTCGGGCGCGGTGAATTATCAAGCTCGCCCGGCCCCGGCACCGGCAGTCCCCTTCCCCGCGCCGCACGTCCGTGCGTGGTGGCCGGCTGCGGTCCTGTGCATGGCATCATGCATTATTTGCGCCCCGGATGTTACCGCGCGCCGGCGGACTGACGGCTGAACGGCGCATGGATCACTGAGTGGAGTGGGCCGCTGCTCATGCTCAACGGTGACCCCTGACCAGGCGAGGCCAGCTTGGGCGACTCTTTGTCTTCGCCTGACAAGTTGCGCAGGGCCCGACCTCGGCCGGCAGGCAGTCAAGTCATCCAGCAAGGTGTCCATAATACAGGTTGCTCATGCCAGTTCCTTTACTACACAGCTTATTTTCAGGAACAAAAAAGCAGAGCAAAAGGGATCATGTTGTATCAAAAACTCTGTTCTCACGTGTTAGAGCCGTTCATTGCACTTTGAGATTCACACTCCCTGTGTACACCTTAAGAGTTGTTTTTCTGTATCACTATGCATCCAAATTTCCCCCACACTTTGTAATTGAATTCTGGTGAGATCCAAAAAAAAAACACAAAAGTTCCTTTTTTAAAACTATAGGTTTCAAACAAATGATAGTTTTTTTCAGCAAAAAATGATTTCAAAATTTCAGGAAGTACATGTGTCATAAAATTTGATAATGCTTCTCTCTTAAATTTAGTAACGGCTATGTATATTTCTTAACTTTTTCAGAGACTTTGTTTGTTCATTCAATAATATTTTCATCATTTCACAAAAAATTCCGGTCCGAAACTAGTCAGAAACTAAAAACTAAAAAAATCAAAGATGCAAAAAATAACTTTTAAAACTAATCAAAATAACTGAAAATTATTGAAACAAGATTGAAATATTTGGTAACTATGTGCAATATTTTGACATGGATTGAAACAACTGAAATTTGTGAGGTTATTATAAAAAATAACAAGTAAATCTCAGAAAAATAATTCAATTTTTTTGAAACAATTTATATTTTAGAAGTGCCACGAATACATTTGAATTGAAAATTGAATACTCCCACCGATCCATATTACTTGTCGCTCAAATGGATGTATCTAGATACACCCATTCGAGGGACAATTAATTTGGATTGGAAGGAGTATTTATTTGAGTCAAAATTTTAATTTTATTCATGTTTTATGATTGTTTTAGTGACATTTAATTGTTCTAAAAAGTTTTAAAATATAATTTATAAATTTTGAGAAAAAAACTAAACTTTTGTATGCTTTATGCAATCAATTTTTTCAGGAACATTCCACATGCCTCAGAAAAATTTGTAATATGTCACTCATATTTCAATGAATTTCAGAAGTTTTTTTCTAGTTTAAATAATTTACTCAAATTGTGTAGTTTTGTTATGGTTATTTGAAATTTATTTCGAAGTATTTTGGTTGTTTGGATTTTTTTGAAAAAAGAAATTATAAAAATTATCCGTAATATTGTTGGTATTTACTGGTATTTTGAGAGTATATGGTAGTATATGGATTTTATTGAAAAAATGACTAAATACCTTTTTTTGCATGGTAATACGTGTCTCATTCATATCATAAAGAACAAAGTACAAGTCACGTAAAGACCGACATGACAAGACTGAAAAGATAGCAGAACATCTCTGAGCTTGACACCAACATCCGTCACCTGCCTCCGGCACCACCGCAGCAGCCACCGAAGAAAAAAATGACGAATCACCTCCTCACCCGAGCTCGACGTGGCTCCATCGCTGATATGCAGCTTTACGGACCTCCAAGGTGGCTCACCAAAAGTGAAACCCTTACCGTTGAACGAATCGGACCGGGGCAACACCCCGGACACACCATCAAGCTCCAGATCTGGCAACCCACCATGACTAAAACGCCGAAGGAGGAAACCATATCTGCATCCACCAACCACGAGCCCAGCACATGCTCCGTCTTCCAGATGTCGTTGATGCAGACCATAATCTGCATCCGCTCCTTAACTACCTCCCAAGCTCCGCACCGACGCTGGAGCAAACGTCGTTGCAACGGCGGAGCCCGAGGACACAGGTCCACCACGAGGATGCTGCCGCCGCCACGCCATCCTTACTTGAACAGACTGGTTTCCAAATCCATCCCCAACCATAGGACCGATGGCCTCGTTAGGAAAGGATCCGAAGAATCTTTATTCAGCGTTGTCATCGTCGCCGCCGAAGCAAAGACGATGAACAACCTAAAAATCTAGACTACGAGAGAGTAAAAACGATCCACACGCGTGGATCCGGTAACCCCCTCACCACCAACGACCGAGGTCGCCGGCGGAGGGGAGCCGCCAGAGAGCGGCGTTGGAAGATCGGCCTCCCCTGGCGGCGGCTAGGGTTCCAGCCAAAAAAAAATGACTAAATACCTACGTCTGGTGAATTCCACTCTTCTCCGTCCATATATACTTATAATCAGCTAGAGACTTCCCCCCAAGATAATGACCGTATACTTAACAGCCCGCTAGTGAACCAGCGCCTACGCGATGGTTATTGGGTCGCGCGACCCATTAGTATTTCCGTTCTTCACAGGTAGGTCTTTTTGGCTGGTTTTTTGTTTCAGACGAAATGTTTATTTAAAAAAAACGTAATTTTGAATAAATGTCCACAGATTTGAAAAAGTGTTCATGAATTTGAAAGATCTTCACAGATTCGAAAAAGTTCATAAATTTGAAGAAAGTTCACTTGAAATAATGTTTGCAATTTGAAAAAAGTTTACACATTTCAAGAAATTTTCACATATTTGAAATTGCTCATGTATTTGAAAAGGGGTTCGTGATTTGAAAAATGTTCTGCAATAAAAAAAAATCAAGATTCCTAAAGGTGATCAGGAATTTGAAAAACGAAAAACAATAAATTGTTGCACGTTGCTTCTAAAAGCTTCATAAAACTGGTCGAGAGCTTCTAGAAGCTTCCTGGCTGGAGATTGTGTAAAAGCATTATACATGGTGGGCTTGCCACTAAGAGCATCTCCAGCCGCTCCCCAAGAACAGCCTCTCAAGGCGATTTTTTTGCGCCGGCGTCGGAAAAACGGTCCAATCGCACCCACAGGAGCCCGATTTTCGCCGGCGTGGGCCGAAATCAGCGTCGGCGGACCCAGGCCGAACCCGGAGCGCTGGAGGGCGCCCGGGGTCGCCGGGGCGAGTGGTTTTGCCATGAAGCAGCCGCGGGCCCGCTGCGTCAGCGAGACGGGCGCTTCGTCGCCCTCATCTTCTCGGTTCCCGCGGGAATCACTGCCAAGGCTGTCGCCGCCGGTCAGCCTTGCCATTGATTCCTCACGGTTGGCGCGTCACGGGGTGGCGCGGCGACGCCTTCCCTCCCGTCACGCGTACACACGGGCACGGCTATATAAGCCAGTGCCCTCCCTCGCCTCAGGCCACACCTGCCCTAGCCGCCCAGCTCTCTCCTTCTGCCGTGCACCGCCTCCGTCGAGCCCTCCCTCTCCTTCTCCCGTGCGTCGCCTTCGAGCCCTCCCTCCGACAGCCCCCCAATGGTCGAACGCTTCCTCCGCGACGAGGCGGCGGCCAACGGCTTCGGCCGCCGCTCGCTTCGCGAACAGGAGTCCTGGATCCTGTTCGAGGCCAACATCCCGGCGCCGCCGGACATGCGTGCCGAGCCGTCGGGGTGGCGGCTCAGTAACGGGGGAGTGCCCGTTCCCCCGTTGCCCGACGCTGTGGCGCGGACCGCCTACTTCGCCGACGAGGTCGAGCTCGCGCGCGCCTCCCTCACCGATGAGGAGTGCGCCCTCCCTCAGTACGCCGCCGACAACCACTCGGCATGGGCGACGTACTTCGAGCGCCGACAGGAGCAGAGGCTGGCGTCCACCAACGGGGCGCCGGTGGTGGGTGGCATGAAGAACGGCGAGGGGCGCCGCGTGTGGTGGGGCGTCCCCGGCCCCACTCTCGACGGCGTGCTGGCGCACCTCGAGGGCGGCAACGAGCCGCCACTGGCATACCCTCCCCCGGCGGCCCCGGCCCCGGCCCACCGCCGACGCGCCGGGCAATGGCTGCCCAGGAGGTTCGTCTCTTCATCGTCTTCCTCCTCCTCGTCGTGATCCTCTTACCACTCCTCCGGCTCTCCGGCGCTGCTCGGCGTCAAGGCCGAGCCCGCGGCGGAGACGCCGCTCGGCCGGCGCACTCGCAGCGCCGGCATCGTCATCAACGAAGGCGGCCGGTGCGCCCCCTCGTCGGCTCCTCCGCGCTTCGTCAAGCCGAAGACGGAGCCGGGTCTCGCGCCGGTGAAAACGGAGCCGGGGCTCCCCGCCGTGAAGACGGAGCCCGACGAGGTGGAGCTCGACGACGATGTGGCCCTGAAATGGGCGCGCAAGGACTTCCTCGGGATGGAGAGGAAACGCCAGGTCGCCGCACAGCGGCGCTTCGAGCAACGCCGCCGGGGCCGCGAAGAAGGAGGAGTCGTCGTCCTCAACGACAGCGACGACGACGCGCCGCCGCCGACGGCACCTGTCCGCCATGGCGACGCCGGGCAGGGGTGCAGCAGGGACGACCGCGTCAAGGAGGAGAAGGCCGCCGCCGACGGCGGCGGCGAGGATGGCGGCGACGACAACGACGACTACTCTGTGTTCAGCGATTTCTTTTTTTAGTTTTATGTAACGCGTCGTGAACATGTCCCTCCGTTCCTAAATATAAGGTGTATTAGTTTTTCAAAAAGTCAACTGTTATCTATGTTGGACCAAGTTTACAGCAAAATATATGAAGATTTATAATACTAAATATATAAAATGTAAAAATATAGTTTATGATGTATCTAGTGATAATGGTTTGGTATTCTAGATATTGATATTTTTGTCTATAAACTTGGTCAAACTTAGAGAAGTTTGACTTTTTGAAAAAATAATACACCTTATATTGAGGAACGGAGTATATGCCGAAGTTTAACAAAATTTAGCCGTGTTTAACCGAACTTCACCAAACTTTTTTTTAAAAAAAAAGCGCGCCTAGGGACGGGCCTAGGGCCGGCGACTGGGGACCAACTTCCCCCAGGTCGTTTTTTTTTTGCGCCGGCTCTTCCCCAGGCGGCGATTTTAGGCGCCCGTTAGGGGCAACGGCTGGAGATGCTCTAATAAGACCAGCGTAGGATGGGGTGTGCGCTTTTTACCATTTAGCCTTTTGTGGCACGTTAAGAGCCAAATATGTCTCAAAAAAACGCCAAATAGGGTTTTGGCAATCAGCTAGGTAGCGTTGGAAAATTTGTGTTGCCTGCTGTATAAAATCTGGCCAGTTCCGGAAGCAGCCGAAGAATATGCAGACTCTACGACTTAACCGGACAATGAAACCTACCAGTTCGAAAATATGTCTAAAAAAAACCTACCAGTTCGAAAATGCCACCAATCGCATTCATGCTTCTGCTACGAAAAATCCAAAACTCTTGTGCGCATTGCATTGGATAAACCGCACCTCTTGTCTGCTTACACCTTGCACTGTCACTCCCTTCCAATCTCATCCGCCTTTTCTCCATTCAATATCAAGGTCGAACCGCATAACGGCCTGAACCGAAACCTCCCGCTGGCCATGGAGAGCACGCCGACGGGCAACGGGCAGCGCACGCGGCACGAGCACCGCGGGCTCCGTGGCCGTCTCGCCGGCATCTTCTCCTCGCCCTCACCCAACCATGACTGCTGCGAACAGGTACACATATACTGTATACTCTGCAGCATGTGCAACTCGAGGAAATGATCCCTGGTTTTGCAGTGGTTGATTCTAGCTCTGTGTTGTCAAGGTCGCGAAGCTCAAGGAGGAGCTGCAGAGGCAGAGCGATCTCAAGGAGACGTACAAGGCCCGTCTGGAGAACGCGCAGGAGTACCTCCGGTTCTGCCTCGAGGTCGCCCAGGAGCACGGCTTCCTGCACCTCATGTCCGCTGCCTCCAACGACGAGCAGCACTCGCCCCGCATCGATGACGACGCGGAGGCCGTGGCGGCGGCCGACGACGAGGACGGGGACGAAGAACCGGAATCGATGGAAGCGCTGCCCTGCGACCCGTACTTGGCCGCCACGAGAGACCTTGCGGCGCAGCACGGCTGGTCCGTCGCACCGGACGAGGTAACGAGTCAATAAGATGCAAATGTCGTGCGTGCATATCGATCGGGTTTTCTTTCTTACCGCGTGCTGTTCCGGGAGCGTGAAACAGATCGAGCTGCAGGAGGCGATAGGCCGCGGGACGACGGCGGACATACACCGGGCGACGTGGAGGGGGCTCGACGTGGCTGTGAAGTGGATCAGGCCGGAGCTCCTCCGCTCCAACCCGAGCGCCGAGGCCTTCTTCGCGCAGGAGCTGGACGTCCTCTCCCGGCAGCGGCACCCGCACGTGCTGCGGCTGATGGGCGCGTGCCTGCGCCCGCCGGACAGCTGCTTCCTGGTGACGGAGCTCCTGAGCGGCGCCACGCTGGGGGAGTGGCTGCACGGGGGCAAGGAGCGCCGCAGGAAGGAGCTGCTGCCGCCACCGTCGCCGGCGCGGCCGCTGGCGCAGAGGGTGAGCATGGCGCTGGAGATCGCGCTGGCGATGCGGCACCTCCACGAGCAGACGCCGCGGGTGCTGCACCGGGACCTGAAGCCGAGCAACGTGCTGCTGGACGCCGACTCGCGCGCGCGGGTCGCGGACTTCGGCCACGCCAGGTTCCTGCCGGACGGCGCGCAGGCGCTCACCGGCGAAACCGGTAAGATACCACTCGCCTTGCCCATGCATATGCATGCATGCCGGCGAATTTCTCGACTTCTCCCGTGGCAGTTCATGATCTGAACGTCTTGTCAGGGACGTACGTGTACATGGCGCCCGAGGTGATCCGCTGCGAGCCGTACACGGAGAAGTGCGACGTGTACAGCTTCGGCGTCATGCTCAACGAGCTCGTCACCGGGGAGCACCCGTACATAGACACCAGCTATGGGCCTAGCAAGGTATAATCGCGGGCACGAGCTGCATTGCCATTACCTTTTCGATCGATCGAGCTGGCTGACTCGGTGTGTCTGCATTGTTGCGCTTCACAGATTGCGTTGGAGGTAGCGGATGGAAAACTGAGGCCGAGGCTCCCGGAAAGCGACGCGGATGCTGCCACCGGAGCCCTGGTTGATCTCATCTGCCGGGCGTGGGACGCGGAGCCTTCGAGGAGGCCTTCGTTTGCCGCCATCACCGTGGCACTTCGAGGCATCCAAGAGCAGCTGGCGTGACACGGTCGTACGTGCAAAGTGCAATGCCCTGGCCAGTCAGTGGCCACGCTTTTTTTTTAGAGAGAGTCAGTGGCCACGCTTGTGCTCTAAGCGGAGTTCTTTTTTCTTTTCTTTTTGAGGGGTTCTAAGCAGAGGAGTTGTACGGATCTTTTTCCGGAGTTTTTTCTATTTTTGAAACAATGAGCTTCCTGTCGATTTTCATTGAAGAAACCGCCACAGTTCTACACAGTATGATAAACGACCGAAAGCAAGAAAACTAAACCTGCAAACATACTTATATATGTAAAAGTAACTACCGCATAAGCTGGCTTTGCCCGCTGTAGTTCCCTAAAAAGAAAAACCAAACTACGCGCACCGCGTGGCAGACGTGGTGAGCAATCTTCAAATCATTCAAAAAAGAGAAATATGTGCGGGAGGACACCTTCCACGCCGTGTGCAGGTGCCCCATGGCGCGCGCTCTCTGGGATGCCATGAAGGAGTCATGGCCACTCCGGGACCTGGAAACCGTAATGAACACCGGCAAAGAATGGCTACTTCATCTCCTGGACAACAGCACTGAGCTGCAGCGGCTGATCATCCTCATGGCCTTTTGGCGAGCTTGGTATTGCCGAAACGAAGTCACACACCACAAACCTGCACCGCCAGTCGAGAGTTCACGAAGATTCCTAAATAGGTACATTAAATCCCTATCGTGTATCAAGCAGCATCCAAAAGGAGATATGCTCAAAGGCAAAATGGTGGTTCAGGAAGTGTTGCACGTGGTCAGGAGTATAGCGGCATCTCCTAGTGTTGCGGCTGTTATTCCTTGGGAGAAACCGCCGTTGGGCTGGGTGAAGCTTAATGTCGATGGATCATATGTCCATGGTGAGGATACTGTCGGATTTCGGTATCCGGCAACCCGTGAGAGGTTCGAACACTGGGGTGCGTGCGGAGATCTCAACCTGTCCAGCCTGCCTACTCGCGATCCTCCCTGGCCTAGCGCGTAGAGCTCACAGAGACACAAAGACACAGAGATTTATACTGGTTCGGGCCACCGTTATGGTGTAACACCCTAATCTAGTGTGGTGCGGTGGATTGCCTCGAAGGGCTATGGATGAACTAGTACAAAGGATTAACAAGCCTCAGGAGGTGAGGTGTTCTTGAGGTGGTGTGGTGCTCGGGGTGGAATGGATCTCTCTCCACTATTGTGGTGGCTAAGTCCTATATATAGTCGCCTTGGTTCTCTTCCCAAATATGAGCGGGAAGGGATTCCACAACAGCGGGACTTGAAGGGGGACAAGTAGTACAGTCTGTCCTAACAAAAGTAGTCTTCGCCTGCGAAAAGCCTCTGGCTGTGACGCTGCGGTGGGCTCAGTGATGACCTCCGTCTTGCCGTCCTGGCGGTCTTGGTCTCGTTGCACTGAAATGGAAACCTTTGGCTGATTCCTTGGGACTCCGCGCCTGTGGCTTGCCCCCTTGCACCGAAGAGGAAACCTGCGCTCTGCGCCTGCCTGGCTCACGTCAGCTGAGCCTCATAAGGTAGCTGCATAGATCTCTCCGCCCCTCAGGAGCCCTCCTGAGGAGGCCAACTCCTTCAGGAGTCTTGGCGTCGTCCGCCTCATGAGGCTTGGCCCCTCGCGAGGGTCTTGCAGTGTTGATGTTGAAACTGGGCCGCACCAGGCCGTCGATGGAGCCACGTGGTGGGCCACATGCAGGTAGGACTGGATACCCCCAAGTCCAGGACGCCGACAGTAGCCCCCAGGCCCAAGGCGCGCTCAGACTTGGCTTCCAGGCGAAGCCAAAGGGCAAGGACGGAGCGTCGCGTGCCCTAACAGCCTGCGGCCCTGAAGACACGTGGAGGTTGACGGGACATGGGCGTCTCTACTTCCCCACGCCGCCTTGATATCCGGTAGACCCAGCAGCCGCCCGTTGTCAGCGCAACTCGCCCTTCGTGGTGTATCGTGCCCAGCTCTTGTTTCTTCCTCCCCAATCTCGCCGCCGCGTCCATATATCTAGTGCCGGCGCCTTGTCCTCTCTCGGTAGTCGCCATGGCTCCCAAGCCAAGGAAGAAGAAGGTGAAGCCGCACGCGCCGGCCTGTCCTCCGCCGGCCCTGGAGCCGGCCCTTGAGCAGTCGACGGTGATCAATAAGGAAGGGCTGGACAAGGTTCGCCACGCGCTC
>NC_041389.1:394559646-394570550 GCF_002162155.2 Triticum dicoccoides
ATCTTGGCGAACCAGAGAGATGAGTGCCACCGAGATTCCCATCCATGTCCATGCTCTTCTTTCTGGATTAATTCCTCCCTTCTCCCCTTTCTTCAATGCCGTGGTGTCGCATTACCAGATCCACCTGCTCCATCTGGACCCTCGCTCCGTCATCCTTGTCGCCGTCTCCGCCTTCCTCTGCGAGGCCATGGTGGGCATCACTCCCTCCGTGGCCTTGTTTCAACATTTCTTCCTGCTTCGGCTAGTGGACGCACGTCAACGCTCTAGGTGCGCGACCTTTGAGGCTGTGGCTGCGACCGCTAGCTCGGGGATCGACTTCGAGCTCTCGCCCGTTGGAAGGGATTCCGGAAGCAGTGGCTTCTGATGGACGCCCGCATATTCAGCCCCCTGCTCACGATTCCTGGGTCGCCGGCTTCGCCAAGCTTTGGCTGGTGCCATGTGAAGCTCACTGACCAGCGTCTTGCTTTTGTCTGGAAGAGGTTGGCGGGGCTCCAGGAACTGGGGGTGACGGCGCCAATGATGGTGAAAGAATTCGTGAAGCAGCGCCTTGCTCCCCTCCAGCACCATCCTCGCCCGATGTGGGACTTCACCGGCGTCGAGGATCCGATAAGGCTGCATAAGACGTCGCTTGCTGCCGATACCTTGAGCGTGGTGCTCAAGCTCCTGACCAGCGAGCCCGAGCCTGCTGACCTCCCGGGGGGTGGCTGCCTTCTTTATCTGTGCTCAAACAAGGAGGCCTTCGCGGGGCAGATGCCCCTGTTTGATGGGTGGGGGTTGCTTCCCGAGGGCATTAAGGGGCCCCGTGAGAATCCAGTCTTCATGGCTCCTCTCCTGATTGACCCTGCTATGCGCGTTCCAAGTGTGGAGGCAGGGGGACGCGCGCCTCTGTCAGCTATCGAGAACTCCTCCGGAGGCTCAGCCTTGCTAGAGGCTCAGGAGCCTCAAGCTTCTGGGGTTCCGGCAGGGGCTGCTGCAGAGCCTGCACAACACCAGGCTCCGGAGGCAGGGGCCTCTGATGCCCAGGACGATGGATCCAGAGTTGTTACTGGCGACAAGGAGCCCACCAATGGCCCCAGAGCTGTGAGCCAGGAAGCCACGCCAGATGCCCCTGCCCTCGGGAACTCTGCTCCACATATCATGCCGGACGCTCCCCCTCCTGAGGATCACCCGGTGGGGCCAGGTCGGCGCCGCCTGTGCCTTTAGTCGCTCCTGAAGAGGAAGAGGTCCCCATGCCGCGACGACGACACCCGCCGGCCGCTGAAGCCAAGGAGATATGTGGCCGCCGCCGAGTAAGTATCTTCGCTCCTTATCTCCAAGCGCACTGCGTTTTCTCATGGTTGGGGTTTTGCAGGATCTTCATGAAGAAAAACCCTCAGGAGGCGGACACCACCAAGAGCTCCGGCACAGCGCATGTGTGCAACCCCAGTGCCCTGAGCCTGCGCAGGGTGTGAGTCCGGCCTTCCCCAGCTCGATGCCGCGAGGGTGCACTGGGACCAAGCCCCATGTTCTCTCCCCCCACGACTATGTCTGTGAGGGGAAGGGTGCGCTGGTCATCCTTCCTCTTGTCCTTGCCGGCAGGGGGTGCCCTCCGGGCAGCCTTCGTCTTCAAGCTGCGGGGCCCCACCAGCAAGCCCCCAGCCGACGACTGGCGGAACCCCCAGCGCCTCCCGAGCGACCTCCGGAGCCGGTGAAGATCTTGGCGATGATCTAGCGCTTGCTCGCGGGCGCAGCGCGGTGCGCTTCGGGTTCTTTGGTGAAGCAATGCGCGCGATGGTCCATCTTGGCGGGGAGCTCGCCAACGTCGACACCAGGCTTGAAGCGGAGAACCGCTGCTTGGAGGGTGAATGGCAGCGGCTGAAGGTGGCCATCAACCTTGAGAAGCTTCAGCGAGACGAAGCCAAAGCGCGCGTGGAGGCCTCGCTTGCGGCTTCTCGAGAAGCTTGTGCTCGCGCCATGGAAGAGGTCGAGGCAGCCAACCGCCGTCATGAGGCGGCTGAGGAGCAGGAGCGAGATCTTCTGTCTTCGAGTGCTGCCCTGATACGTCTCCAACGTATCTATAATTTTTTATTGTTCCATGCTATTATATTACCCATTTTGGATATTTATGGGCTTTACTTTACACTTTAATATCATTTTTGGTACTAACCTACTAACCGGAGGCCCAGCCCGAATTGCTGTTTTTTGCCAATTTAGTGTTTCAAAGGAAAGGAATATCAAACGGAGTCCAAACGGAATGAAACCTTCGGGAGCGATCTTTTTGGAACAAAAACAATCTAGGAGACTTGGAGTGGACGTCAAGCAACAAACAAGGCGGCCACGAGGGTGCCCAGCGCGCCCCCACCCTCGTGGTCCCCTCGAGCGTCAACCGACCTACCTCCTTCGTCTATATATACTCCCATACCCTGAAACCATCAGAGAGCAACACGAAAAACTATTTCCACCGCCGCAACCTTCTGTTCCGTGAGATCCCATCTTGGAGCCTTCGTCGGCGCTCCGCGGGAGGGGGAATCGACCACGGAGGGACTCTACATCATCTCCAAGGCCTTTCCGATGAGTTGTGAGTAGTTTACCGCAGACCTTCAGGTCCATAGTTATTAGCTAGATGGCTTCTTCTCTCTCTTTGAATCTTAATACAAAGTTCTCCTTGGTCTTCTTGGAGATCTATTTGATGTAACTCTTTTTGCGGTGTGTTTGTCGAGATCCGATGAATTGTGGGTTTATGATCAAGTTTATCTATGAGAAATATTTGAATCTCCTCTGAATTCTTTTATGTGTGATTAAGTTATCTTTGCAAGTCTCTTCGAATTATCAGTTTGGTTTGGCCTGCTAGATTGATCTTTCTTGCAATGGGAGAAGTGCTTAGCTTTGGGTTCAATCTTGCGGTGTCCTTTCCCAGTGACAGCAGGGGCAGCAAGGCACGTATTGTATTGTTGCCATCGAGGATAAAAAGATGGGGTTTATATATATTGCACGAGTTTATCCCTCTACATCATGTCATCTTTCTTAATGCGTTACTCTGTTCTTCATGAACTTAATACACTAGATGCAGGCAGGAGTCAGTCGATGTGTGGAGTAATAGTAGTAGATGCAGAATCGTTTTGGTCTATTTGTCACGGACATGACGCCTATATACATGATCATGCCTAGATAATCTCATAACTATGCGCTTTTCTATCAATTGCTCGACAGTAATTTGTTCACCCACCGTTATACTTATGCTATCTTGAGAGAATCCACTGGTGAAATCTATGGCCCCTGGGTCTATCTTTTATCATATAAGTTTTCCATCTACTTTTATTTGCATCTTTTACTTTCCAATCTATATCATAAAAATACCAAAAATATTTACCTTATCATATTATCTCTATAAGATCTCACTTTCGCAAGTGGCCGTGAAGGGATTGACAACCCCTTTATTGCGCTGGTTGCGAGGTTCTTGTTTGTTTGTGTAGGTATGTGGGACTTTTGAGGAGCCTCCTACTGGATTGATACCTTGGTTCTCAAAAACTGAGGGAAATACTTACGCTACTTTACTGCATCACCCATTCCTCTTCAAGGAAAACCAACGCAGTGCTCAAGGGGTAGCAAGAAGGATTTCTGGCACCGTTGCCAGGGAGGTCTTCGCTCAAGTCAAGACATACCAAGTACCCATCACAAACTCATCTCCCTCGCATTACATTATTTGCCATTTGCCTCTCGTTTTCCTCTCCCCCACTTCACCCTTGACGTTTTATTCGCTCTCCTTCATTCGATCTTGTGTTACCATGTGCCTTCTTTTTGCTTGCATCTTTGCTTGCTAAAAGATTATGGATCCTCATCCACTTGCTAATCTCTTTAAGAGATCCAATGATGACGAACCTATTGCTAGTGAATTGAGTGCACTAGATTATCTTTATGAGGTTTTGCTTGAAATTCGTGAATCTGAAAATTGTGATGAAGTACTTTATGAAGTGATTCACGATAGATCTTTGAATAAAAATCATGATTGCAATGATTTTATTATAAATTTTATTAATGTCAATTGTGTTAATGATATTAAAAACCCTAAGCTTGGTGATGCAAGTTTTGCTATGTCCACTACTTGTTGCAATGATCATGATTGGGGTGATTCTTCTTATAATCTTGAAATTTTATTTAAGCCCCATGATGAATATGAAATTGATAATAATTTTTGCAATAATATTGAAAGTAGGTTTGGAAGAGTGTCAACTTTAGATCCCACATATTTGGAGAATTTTCAATCTTATGAAATTTTTGATAAAAGTGGGTTTGGAGAGGTTATGACTTTAGTTAATGTTAATCCCACTATTTTGGAAGAGTGTCAACTTTGTATGCATGTGGATCGTGTTGAAAATATTTTATGTGATAGATATTTTGTTGAATTTGCTTATGATACCACATGTAATTATTATGAGAGAGGAAAATATGGTTGTAGAAATTTTCATGTTATTAAATTGCCTCTCTTCATGTTGAGATTACTATCGTCTATTTCTTCTTCCTTGCATATACTAGTTTTTGCTTGCTATGATAATTTGTTTGCCTATAATATACCTATGCATAGGAAGTATGTTAGACTTAGATGTGTTTTTCATGTGTTTCTTAATGCTCTCTTTGTGCTTCAATCTTGTCTTTCATGTGAGCATCATTAAAATTATCAATGCTTGGCTAGGGGCGTTAAACGATAGCGCTTGTTGGGAGGCAACCCAATTTTATTTTTGTTCTTTACTTTTTGCTTTTGTTTAGTAATAAATATTTCATCTAGCTTCTGTTTACATGTGTTTTCATGTTTTAATTAGTGTTTGTGCCAAGTAGAACCTATAGGATAACTTATGGTGATAGTTAATTTGATTCTGCTGAAAAACAGAAACTTTGCACGCACGAAAATAATTTTAGTAATTCACAGAAACGTGATTTTGCGTTGATTCTTTTTGCTTTAGATCAATAGACAAATTTCCCAGGACTTCCTATTTTGGTAGGATGTTTAGAGTCCCATAAGTATTCGAAAGTTACAGATTGCTACAGATTGTTTTGTTTTTGACAGATTCTGTTTTTCGTGTGTTGTTTGCTTATTTTTATGCATGTATGGCTAGTATCGGGGGGTATGAACCATAGAGAAGTTGGAATACATTAGCTTTAACACCAATATAAATAAATAATGAGTTCATTACAGTACCTTATGTGGTGGTTTTTCTTTCTTGCACTAACGGAGCTTATGAGATTTCCTGTTGAGTTTTGTGTTGTGAAGTTTTCATGTTTTGGGTAAAGATTTGATGGACTATGGAATAAGGGGTGGCAAGAGCCTAAGCTTGGGGATGCCCATGCCACACCAAGATATTCAAGTATAACCAAAACCCTAAGCTTGGGGATGCCCCGGAAGGCATCCCCTCTTTCGTCTTCGTCTATCAGTAACTTTACTTGGAGCTATATTTTTATTCGCCACATGATATGTGTTTTGCTTGGAGCGTCTTGTATGATATTAGTATTTGATTTTTAGATTAACACAATCATCCTTGCTGTATACACCTTTTGGGAGAGACCCACTTGATTTGGAATTTATTAGAATACTCTATGTGCTTCACTTATATCTTTTGAGCTAGATAGTTTTGCTCTAGTACTTCACTTATATCTTTTAGAGCATGGCGGTGGCTTTTATTTTGTAGAAATTGTTGATCTCTCATGCTTCACTTATATTATTTTGAGAGTCTTTTAGAATAACATGGTATTTTCTATGGTGATAAAATTGGTCCTAAGATGATGGGCATCCAAGTTGGGTATAATAAAAACTATCATAGAAAGTGAATTGGATGCTATGATCAATTTGATGCTTGATAATTGTATTGAGATATGAGGATGGTGATATTAGAGTCATGCTAGTGGGGTGATTATGAATTTAAAGAATACTTGTGTTGAAGTTTGTGATTCCCGTAGCATGCACGTATGGTGAACCGCTTTGTGATGAAGTTGGAGTTTAATTCATTTATTGATTGTCTTCCTTATGAGTGGCGGTCGGGGACGAGCGATGGTCTTTTACTACCAATCTATCCCCCTAGGAGCATGCGCGTAGTACTTTGTTTTCAATGACTTGTTGATTTTTACAATAATTATATCAGTTCTTTATAACTAATGTTGAGTCCATGGATTATACACACTCTCACCCTTCCACCATTGCTAGCCTCTCTTGTGCCGTGTAACTTTCGCCGGTACCATACACCCACCATATACCTTCCTCAAAACAGCCACCATACCTACCTATTATGGCATTTCCATAGCCATTCCGAGATATATTGCCATGCAAATTTCCACCGTTCCGTTTATTATGGCACGCATCATCATTGTCATATTGCTCTTGCATGATCATGTAGTTGACATCATATTTGCGGCAAAGCCACCTTCATAATTCCATAATGTCACTCTTGATTCATTGCATATCCCGGTACACCGCTGGAGACATTCATATAGAGTCATATTTTGTTCTAAGTATCGAGTTGTAATCTTGAGTTGTAAGTAAATAAAAGTGAAAGGATCGATATGGTTGACTAGAGGGGGGGGGGGTGAATAGGCAACTAACAATTTTTAAGCTTTTCTTTAACAATTTAAACCTTGCAATAAAATAGGTTGTCTAGATATGCAACTATATGGACAACCTATATGATGCAATGACAACTAGCACACAAGCAAGCAATAGATGCAACACAAGTAAGCTTGCAAAAGTAAAGGCACAAAATAACCAAGAGTGGAGCCAGTGGAGACGAGGATGTGTTACCGAAGTTCCTTCCTTTTAAGGGGAAGTATGTCTCCGTTAGAGCGGTGTGGAGGCACAATGCTCCCCAAGAAGCCACTAGGGCCACCGTAATCTCCTCACGCCCTCACACAATGTGAGATGCCATGATTCCACTATTGGTGCCCTTGAAGGCGGCGACCGAACCTTTACAAACAAGGTTGGGGCAATCTCCACAACACTTGGAGGCTCCCAACAACACCACGAGGCTTCACCACAATGGAGTATGGATTCGAGGTGACCTCAACCGTCTAGGGTGCTCAAACACCCAAGAGTAACAAGATCCGCTAGGGATAAGTGGGGGGAATCGAATATCTCTTGGTGGAAGTGTAGATCGGGCCCTTGTCACCCAATCCCGAGCAAATCAACAAGTTTGATTGGCTAGGGAGAGAGATCGGGCGAAAATGGAGCTTGGAGCAACAATGGAGTTTAGGGTTAGAAGAGGTGAGTCTTCTTGGAGAAGAAGTCCCCCCCTTTTATAGTGGGGGACAATTCCAACCATTGCCCACCACTCAGCCCGCGGCCCATGGAACTACCGCACCACAAGCGCGGTACTACCGCACTGGCGTGCGGTACTACCGTGGTGGACCGCGGTACTACCGCGAGCACGGCAGAGACCTGACCAGGCAAAAAGGAGCACCGATAGGGCGCGGTAGATCAGCAGGAGCGGTACTACCGCGGCCCCATGCGGTACTTCCGCAAGGCAGACACGGGCCAGGCCTGATAGGCACAGATGTAAAAAATTACATCCGTGACTACCTCCGATGAGAAAATGTCGTGCACAAATCCGACACGGAACTACCGCGACCGAGGTTGCGGTACTACCGTGGAGGGTGCGGATGTAAAAAATTACATTTGCCCCTACCTCCGCTCCTGCTCCGGAACCTGGCCTGGTGCCACGGTACTACCGCGCCATAGCACGGTACTACCGCGGGGAGCACGGATGTAAACAATTACATCCGCGCCTACCATCGCTAGAGAGCGGTGCCAGACCATAGCTCGCGGTACTACCGCTCGGAAGAGCGGTACTACCGTGGGAGCCTACGGTACTACCATGCCGGAGCTCGGTACTACCGCTGGCTCCTGCGGTAGTATCGCTCAAAAGAGCAGTACTACCGCTAGCCTGAGAAGAGCAAGACCGAGGCCTTCATTTCACAGAGATACGGTGAGACAGAGGAACACTCCAAGGAGCTCAAGGAAAGGCGGTGCAAAAGTGAATGTGTACGTGAGATTCCACCCCAAACCTTTCCTAAGCGGACCCCCTCTTAATAGTACGGCTCTCCTACGACTCAACTCCACCGAACCGAACCATAGACAAATGCCGTCTTCAATAATCTTCGAGGGGCATCAAATCGTCTTGTGTTTAGTCGTGATGAATCTGAAAAGCTTAATACACACGATTAGTCCGCAAAGGCATTGTCATCAATCACCAAAACTACTTAGGGACAAAAGTGCCCTTACAATCTCCCCCTTTTTGGTGGATTAATGACAATATGGGATTTGCACAGAGGAGATGAATATAGCACAAGCAAACCCCACATCTCTAAAATATAGATGAGCTCTCCCTAGATTCGTGATAGAGAGTAAGGTGCTTTGGACTGCACGGCACGAATACTAGGATCACCACTCCCCCTATATTTTAGAAACAAGGCATATCTTGCAATGGAAAGGCTGACACTAAGCAAGATAGTAGATATGAGCATAACATGAATAGCATGATAAATCACAAGCTCAATAAGATGAGAAGGTACGATAGAGTGCATATGTCTTACACCATATGATAAACATAGTCTCACAAGCACAACCAAATCAAAGCAAGCAAGTTCAACGACGGAAAGCAAAGCAAACGACGAAACACACGACACGCACGCAAATCCTACACTCTCTCCCTCTTTGGCATTGAGACAACAAAAAGGCAGACAGGTCACCTACAACAAAGGTGGTGGCTCAGGCGGAAAAGGACTCCTCGTCTTCAGACTCTGCAGCAGGAACAGACTCCTCCACTGAATCGGTCCACTTGTAGCCCTGCTTCTCCATCCAGGCAGTCTCTAGGGTGATGTGCTTCTCAGAACCGTTGGCCACATCCTCCCCGCAAGCCCTCAAGATCCTGATGTCGCGACGGTGACTCTCCTTCTGAGCAACATGGGCCTTGTACTGACCCTGAACCTGCATGTAGAACAGCCTCTTCATCTTGTTCTTCAGCTTCTTTGCCCAAGAGGGCTCATCAGAGGGAGGCGAGAAAGCAGAACGGTCAGCAGCAGCTTCTTCCCTCCCAAGTTCCTCCTCATCCACAACCTGCCTGGCAGCCTCAACATAAGTGGTGGTGTTAGCCCAATGTGGCTTGATGTGGAGCCTGACGGACTCATGACGAATCCACCCTGGAGCTTCAAACTCATCCTGGGGAAATAGCCTCTCCCAAGTCGTGGAGATCAAGTGGAACAGGTAAGGCCCGTAGATGGGGACCTTACGGTTGAACACGGCGAACTGAATCTCACACCACATGATATGTGAGACATCAAGTGGTTGAGTCTGAGCCTTACGGGCCTCCTCGCAGATAAGCATCATGTCGACGAGGTAAGCATGTACCTGGCCCATGTCCCCAATGCGTGGGAAGAGGGTGTTCCAAAAGAGCCGATGCATGATGTCAAGGAAGGGATTAAGAACCCACACAGTCTTCTTGTTGGAAAGAGACTTCGGAACAAGGAATGGCATGAGCTTGTTCTTGTTGGCAGAGTTAGAGTTGGCATGAGGGTGAACTCCAACTGGCGTGTCGAGCCCTTCATCTGGAACGTTAAGCAACTCCATGAACTCCTTCCAAGTAGCAGACAGACGGCGACCATTAGTCATCCAAGTCATGGTCCTTGCAACATCAGTGCCGAAATGGACGGAAGCAAAGAACTGTGCGATGATCTCGGGATCAAAATCCTTGTGGAAGGTGAGCAAGTGCTCAATGGCGAATTGCTCGACTAGATCCAAGGCCTCTCCGAAGTACTCACGGTGCTTGTCCTACCTCATATGATGCATGTCAATGTAGTGAACTTCAACATAGTGATTCTGCTTGGCCTTGATCACATCCATGTATATCAGATTCTGCTGCTTGTTCCAGAAGAGTTCATTGCCTTGCGTGCTAGCCCGGGGATTCACATAGGGATTGAGCTTCCTCCGAATGACAAACTCGGCCTGGGGCATCACATCCATGCCCGTGACGGGCTCCTTCTGTTTGTTGGCGGTGGTCTTGGTCCGGCATTGGGGAGCAGCAGAGGACCCCTCTGGAACATCATCTGGGTTGCGCAGACGCTTTGACCCCGTGTCTCGGCTGGGATTCGAGCGACGAGCAAAACCGGAGCCACCACCTAGACACAAAGACAGAAAGACACGCACGGGAACAAAATGGATCAAAACCAAATGGAGAGAAACACAAAACATGCAATTTGGACGAAACAAATGAGCGCAGCACTACTAGAAAAACCGCTACTAATGGCGCACCTAAATTGGCCATTAATGGCGCATCACTGGTGCGCCATTACTAGCACGCCATTAGGAATTTTTACTAATGGCGCACCACTGGTGCGCCATTAGTATAGGCCACGGTGCGCCATTAGTATGCCTCCCAGGGGCCATGTATACCCAGGTGCTTTGGCATACTAATGGCGCACGACAACGGGATGCGCCATTAGTAACTTCGGCAGACTAATGGCGCACTATTTAGTGATGCGCCATTAGTGATGCGCCATTTTGAATCTAGATCTGGATCGTGATTTTTCGCCCATTTTTTGCTCGTTTTTTTGCTTGTTTTTTGGCACGACATTATTTCAAATTTTGTTCCTGTTTTTGGATCTTGTACGTTCTTTTGCCGTGGTCTTTTGCCGGAGAGGAGTTCGCCGGAGAGGAGTTCGCCGGAGAGGAGGAGGAGGAGGTCACCGGAGAGGCGCTCGCCTACATCGCCGGAGAGGAGGAGGAGGAGGTCGCTGGAGAGGAGTTCACCGGAGCATCGGAGAGGAGGAAGGAGAAACCATGAGGGGATGGGAGGAGAGGAGGGAGGAGGAGCTCACCGGAGAGGAGGGAGGAGGAGCTCACCGGAGAGGAGGGAGGAGGAGCTCACCGGAGAGGAGGAAGGAGGAGCTCA
>NC_041389.1:394570560-394571531 GCF_002162155.2 Triticum dicoccoides
AGAGGAGGAAGGAGAAACCATGAGGGGATGGGAGGAGAGGAGGGAGGAGGATCTCACCGGAGAGGAGGGAGGAGGAGCTCACCGGAGAGGAGGGAGGAGGAGCTCACCGGAGAGGAGGGAGAAGAAACCGTGAGGGGAGGGGAGGGGAGGGGAGGAGGGAGGAGGAGGTCGCCGGAGAGGAGGAGGAGGTTACCGGAGAGGAGAAGTATCGTGGAGGAGAGAAGGGAAGATGGAGTGGAGGAGAGGAGGAGATGGAGTGTAGGAGAGGTGGAATGAAGAGATAAGGAGGAGAGGACCACGACCAGCCATATATACGGCATACTAATGGCGCACCGCGGGTAGGTGCGCCATTAGTAATTTTTTTTATTTTTTTATTTATTTTGAATTTTGAAGGCGGGAAGATACTAATGGCGCACCGCGGGCAGGTGCGCCATTAGTAATTTTTTTTATTTTTTTATTTATTTTGAATTTTGAAGGCGGGAAGATACTAATGGCGCACCATGGGCAGGTGCGCCATTAGTAATTTTTTTTAATTTTTTTGACTTATTTTGAATTTTGAAGGAGGGAAGATACTAATGGCGCACCATGGGCAGGTGCGCCATTAGTAAGTTTGATTTTTTGAATTTTTTTGCCTCTCCAGATCTTAAAAGCCCCGTATCTTTTTTTCTGTTAGGTTTTTGAGGATTTTGAAAATGTTTAACGGGGTTTCCCCGGTTAAATTTGGATGTAACTTTTCGAGTAGATGATTTTTCATATAAAAAACTTTTTCATCCGAGTTAGTATGCAAAAGTTATGCCCATTTTTACAAAATCTCGCGAGATTTTGCAAATGAAGTCAAAATTCATATTTGCAAATTTTCCCAATAACTAGGCCACATATCACATGGGAAACTTAGTTTCTTTTATTTTTTTGACATTTTCATCATTTTCTTTTATTTTTTTTAAACTGGAAAGGCGATCCACGGGGGGAGG
>NC_041389.1:394571730-394592093 GCF_002162155.2 Triticum dicoccoides
CCATTACTAGTTCAACTAGTAATGGCGCACCACTCCCACGGTGCGCCATTAGTAGTTTTGAACAAAAATTTTTAAAAAATATTTTTACTAATGGCGCACCGTGGATGTGGTGCGCCATTAGTATTTGGACACTAATGGCGTACCAACACATGGTGCGCCATTAGTATATAGTAATGGCGCACCACATGTCTGGTGCGCCATTAGTGTCAATTCCATCTATAGCCCTTTTCCTAGTAGTGCAGGATGAATCTACGGTGGTACCAGGAAGGGTTGCGGAAGTAATAAATTACATCCACTCCAGCCGCGGTAGTACCGTGCTGGGATAGCATGGTAGTACCGTGCTTGGGGCGGAAGTAATTTTTTACTTCCGGACGCCAAGCGGTAGTACCGCACCGAGGTGTGGAAGTACCGTTGAGCGCCAGATCCAGGTGAGGCTGCGGTAGTACCGCTCTAGGTGGAGCGGTAGTACCACACGGTTTGAAAACCGCCACAGAGGACGCGGATCCGGATCTGGAACCTTCGCACGACTACTTCGGTACTACCGGTGATCAAACGGAACTAATTTGACAATCCAAAGAGCATGGGACAACACTACCACTCTATAACGAATCCCACTTGCACAGATTTAGCCAAAAATCTCAAGAACACCACATGCATCTCCCCAAAACCTAGAAGCACAAGGAAGGACAGAAAGAAGAGGCACTTGGGGAAAAACCTAGGTCCATGGCAAGAGGGGGAGGTGGGGAACGATCCCACCGGTCGGAATCCGTAGAGAGCGGCCGGAGACGGAGATCCAACGAAGGCCTCCGGCGCCGTTCTTGGTCAGGAGAGAGAGAGAGACGGGGTGGGGAATAGAGATGAATGGGTATGGGGGAGTTAGAACTCCCCCTGTCCCGCTCTTAACCCCCACCCGCTCGCGGGGGCACGGAAGTACCGCGGGTCATCACGGTAGTACCGCCCGGGCGGAAGTACCGCACGCTGGGCGGTAGTACCGCTCGTTCAGCGGCAGTAAAAAATTACTGCCGCGGAGGTAGCGGTAGTACCGTGCCCCTGGAGGGCCACGCACAAAACGCAGAGCCATCAACTCATGCGGTAGTACCGTGTCTCACCACGGTAGTACCATAAATCCAATAAAGTGAAGAACACACAAGAGAAAAGAGAGAAAAGGCAAAACAAACTACTCCAGAAGAGACACCAAACAACTAAGAGACGAACACACACGACGAACGAGACCAACTACAAGACACAACTTCTCCGTGAGGAGAGCGGTGGCCGGAGCCACCTATGTTTGAGTCAATTGGTATGGCACTGCGAAGAATTATCCTTGGGCCCATGACCAAAACTCGTATTTGAAGCACAAGTACCATAAAAAATGGCTAATGTGAAAGAGATGATCGATTTATGCATAATGGGGGAGGGAGAGTTCATTGAGAGAACAACACTCCCCCTATGTCCATGCGTACACCTAAACCAGATAACAAGTTGAGTATGGTGGGGTGTGCAAGGGTTCAAGCAACATTGATCGAATCAATGATATTTAGCTCATGCCTTAACTCGCGAAATCTTGCTTCATCCAAGGGCTTTGTGAAAATATCTGCAAGGTTATCATGAGTGTTGACATACTTGAGCTTGATCTCCCCTCGCCTAATGTGATCCCGGATGAAGTGATACCGAATCTCAATATGCTTCGTCTTGAAATGTTGCACCGGGTTGAGAGAAATGTTGATGGCACTTTCATTGTCACACCAAAGAGGCACTTTGTCACAAATGACATCGTATTCCTTTAAAGTTTGCCTCATCCATAAGAGTTGTGCACAACAACTACCGGCCGCCACATATTCCGCTTCAGTGGACGAGAGAGACACACAACTTTGCTTCTTGGAAGACCAACTCACCAAAGAGCAACCAAGAAATTGGCACCCTCCGGAAGTGGACTTCCTATCCACTTTGTCTCCCGCCCAATCGGAATCCATAAATCCTTCAAGCTTGAAGTTTGCTCCTCTTGGGTACCAAAGGCCAAAGTTTGGGGTATGAGCCAAATATCAAAAGATTCGCTTGACCGCCACAAAATGGCTTTCCTTTGGTGCGGCTTGAAACCGTGCACACATACCCACACTCAACATGATATCCGGTCTAGATGCACAAAGGTAAAGTAAGGATCCAATCATAGAGCAATATACCTTTTGATCCACCGCTTTACCATTGGGATCAATGTCAAGTTGGCACTTGGTATACATTGGAGTAGAGGCCGGCTTGACATCACTTAGCTTGAATCTCTTAAGCATGTCTTGAGTGTATTTGGCTTGGTTGATAAAGGTACCTTCTCTTCTTTGTTTGATATCAAAACCAAGGAAGAACTTCAACTCTCCCATCGAAGACATCTTGAACTTAGAGGTCATGAGAGCGGCAAATTCTTCATTGAAAGCTTTGTTAGGGGAACCAAAGATAATGTCATCAACATATAGTTGGCACACAAATAACTCCCCTTTGACCTTCTTAGTAAAAAGAGTGGGATCGATTTGCCCAACTTCGAATCCATGATCTTGTAACAACTCGGTAAGGTGGTCATACCACGCACGTGGGGCTTGTTTAAGGCCATAGAGTGCCTTATCGAGTTGATACACATGATCCGGGAAGTAAGGATCCTCGAACCCGGGGGGTTGCTTGACATACACCAACTCATTAATAGGACCATTAAGAAAAGCACTTTTCACATCCATTTGTTGTAACTTAAAGTTATGATGGGAAGCATAAGCAATCAACAACTGAATGGATTCAAGGCGAGCAACGGGAGCAAAGGTTTCACCGTAGTTGATGCCCTCGACTTGGGAGTAGCCTTGTGCTACCAATCTAGCCTTGTTGCGAATGATGTTCCCATGAGCATCTTGCTTGTTCTTGAAAATCCACTTGGTTCCAATGACGTTGTGGTTCCCCGATGGCCTTGGCACCAATATCCAAACCTTGTTGTACTCGAAGTTGTTGAGTTCTTCGTGCATGGCATTGAGCCAATCTGAGTCTTCGAGCGCCTCATAGACCTTTTGGGGTTTAACACAAGAGACAAACGCGTGATGTTCACAATAGTTTGCTAATTGTCTACAAGTGCTTACCCCCTTTCTTAGGCTTCCAACCACATTTTCCATGAGGTGGCCTTTGGTGGTGAGCTTGGAAGCAATCTTCGCGGCACGACGCTCTAATTCCTCCTCAGATGTGGAAGGAGGAGGGTTAACTTGATTATCTTGAGCGACGTCTTGAGCTTGTTCTTGATCTTGAGCTTGCTCATGATCTTGAACTTGCTCGAGGGGGAGAACTTGACCTTGGGCATCATTTGAAGGTACACTACAATCTTGAGATTGATCTTGCCCTTGGTCTTGTTCATGAGGTTGAGGGCCTTCACTTTGTTCTTCGGAAGCGTGTGAGTCTTGAGTAGGTGAAGGCTCCACTTGAGTGGAGCATTGTCCTTCTCCTTCGGCCACAAGGGGTTCCTCAATGGGTAGAATATGACCAATACCCATTCTTCTTATGGCTTGGGGAGGAATTTCATCACCTACATCATAAGTATCACTTTGCTCCACTTGGGAGATGTTATTTTTGTCAAACTCCACGTTACACGTCTCCTCAATGAGTCCGGTGGACTTGTTGAGAACACGGTAAGAATGAGAGTTTGTAGCATAACCAACAAATATGCCCTCATAAGCTCTAGCCTCAAATTTAGACAAACGAACACCTTTCTTGAGAATGAAACACTTACACCCGAACACCCGGAAGTACTTGAGATTGGGCTTGTTTCCGGTGAGTATCTCATAAGAAGTCTTGTTCAAGCCTTTGCGGAGATAGAGCCGATTGGATGCATGACATGCGGTGTTGATGGCTTCGGCCCAAAAATTGTATGGAGACTTGAACTCCGCCATCATGGTCCTTGTCGCATCCATCAACGTCCGGTTCTTCCTCTCCGCAACACCATTTTGTTGAGGGGTATATGGTGCAGAATATTGATGCTTGATCCCCTCATCACTAAGAAACTCATCCAAGGTGTAGTTCTTGAACTCGGTGCCGTTGTCACTTCTTATTGTCAAGATCTTTGCATTATGTTGACGTTGAGCTTCATTTGCAAAGTCGATGACGGTTTGTTGAGTCTCACTCTTCCTCTTGAAGAAGTATACCTAAGTGTATCTTGAATAGTCATCCACAATCACCAAGCAATACTTTCTACCCCCAAGACTATCAAAGGATGGAGGCCCAAAGAGGTCCATGTGAAGGGGCTCCAAGGGTCTCTTCGAGTAGATGATAGTCATGGGAGGGTGAGCCGTCTCATGTAGCTTTCCTTCGATACAAGCACTGCAAGCACGATCTTTGGCAAAACTAACATTTGTTAGTCCATGGACATGGTCCCCCTTGAGAAGACTTTGCAAAGATCTCATATTAACATGGGCTAAACGGTGATGCCAAAGCCATCCCACATCAACTT
The DNA here is from genome assembly GCF_002162155.2 of Triticum dicoccoides. Lineage (NCBI taxonomy): Eukaryota > Viridiplantae > Streptophyta > Magnoliopsida > Poales > Poaceae > Triticum > Triticum dicoccoides. Next base: position 394,576,196 of record NC_041389.1, read on the forward strand.
TAGCCATTAGGCATGTCGCGGTCTTAGTGGGTTGCTCCGAAAAGTTAATCACATAGAGACCATTCTCGACATGCCCAACAAAGGCTACTTTAAGAGTCTTGCTCCACAAGAGGGCCACGGTATCAATATCAAAGAAGGTGGCAAAGCCCATGAGTGCAAGTTGACAAACGGAAAGTAAATTGAATGCAAGGGACTCAACAAGCATGACTTTCTCGAACGTTGGATCATGAGAAATGACAACCTTGCCAAGACCCAATACCTTAGAATGTGAGGCATCACCCCACTTGACATTGGTGGGCATAGATGGGATCTTTTGCACGTCCACCACCAAGTCCTTGCTCCCGGTCATATGATTTGTTGCTCCACTATCGAGCAACCATGATCCCCCACCAGAAGCGAACACCTACAAGAGATCATTGCTTGGTTTTAGGTACCCATTTAGTAACGGGTCCTTTGATGTTAGTAACAAGGGTCTTGGGAACCCAAATAGACCATTCAATGTACTCATAAGAAGAACCAACAAATTTAGCATAAACATGCCCATCACTAGCATGACACAACACATAAGAGGGGTTAAAGTCGCCGGCTTTGTTGGGAGAGATGGCTTTGCCCTTTTTGGCATCACCACTCTTCGCATTGTTCTTCTTATCCTTAGGAGCACCCTCTCCCTCCTTCACAAAAGTTTGCTTAAGCGGGGGAGTTCGTTTGGTCTTGTTATCTTTCTTCTCGTTCTTCTTCTTGTTCTTGGTCTTGGGTGAGAACCTAACTCCCTCCTTGCCCACAACTTCCTTTTGATTGCTCAAAAGGTCATTTAGGTTCTTCTCACCTTGTATGCATGACACAAGACCTTTCTCGAGTTGTTCCTTCAACTTGGCATTCTCCTCCACAAGATGCACATGCTCACAACACAGGTTAGTAGCATTTGCATTATCAATTAAGACCATGTGAGGAAATGTGGCCTTTTCCTTGGTTAGCTTAACTTGGAGTTGAGCATGAGACTCCTTGAGGTTTGCATGAGCACTTTTCAAGACCTTATGGGCCTTGTCAAGTACATCAAACTCCTCCTTGAGTCTTGCATGATCAACCCCAAGTTTAGCCTTCTCGGAAGTTAGCACACGAGACACAACAAGAGCATGATCGAGATCTTTCTTTAATTTGGCATGGTCATCGTTGTGTGACTCCGAGCCAAACGATGCCCATGCTCTTCCTCAAGAGCATTAGAGAGATCCGATATCTCATCGGCATAGTCACGACTATGACCTTCCATCTTAGAGATGGTTTCTTCGTGAGCCTCGATCATGTCATTGGCTTCACCAAGTTGTTCCAAAAGAGCAACAAAGTGCTTCTTGGATTTGCCCTTGAGCTTACTCATGAAGGACTCAAATTCATTTACCTCCTCATTAGACCCCTTACCATCATCAAGGCCAACCGTAAAAGAAGGATTAGGAATAATGGTGGTTTTGATGTTGGGGGTTACCTTGTTAGTGGCTTTAGCCATGAGGTGCTTGGCGGTGATGTTCTCGTTGGGTGAGTCGAAGAGAGACACCCGGGGAGTTGTGGCAATGGCAACGGATGCCATAGCCATTGCTTCACTATCTTCATCATCATCGTCATCCTCAGGGTATTCTTCTTGAACCACCAACCCGCGAGTAGGAGTCTTCTTGGTGAAGTTGTTCTTGTTGGGGAAGGACCTGGCTTTGTCCTTTCAGATGAACTTGCCACCATTGTCTTCCTGCTTCTCGTAAGGACAATCCGCAACGAAATGGCTCACATTGCCACAGTTGAAACAAGTTCTAACTTGTTGCTTGCCCTTGAGGCCACTTGAGTTGTTCTTGTTGAAGTTGGGTCTTGTATTCTTCTTGCTCCAAAATTGTCTTGAGGCAAGAGCCATGTGCTCATGATAATCATATTTCGTGTCTTCGGGGTTGCTCTCCTCATCTTCCTCTTCTTCCTCTTCTTCCACACTAACCTTGGACTTCAAGGAAAGGTTGGGCTTCTTTTCCCTTTGAGAACGGAGCACCGCATTGTCAGCGGTCTTGTCCAAGATGCTCATTGCAACGAACTCATCCAACACTTCGCTTGAGGTCATGGAGTGGAAGTCGGGTCTTTGACGAATGACGGAGGACATGGCCTTGTTGTAGGGCATCATGGCCTTGAGTAACTTGCGCTTGATCCAATTGTCATCCGTGTCCTTGCTCCCATGATCTCGGGGTGAGACCGCGAGTTTGGTCACTCTTTGAAAGAGCTCACGAGGTTCTTCATCTTATTTCATTGCAAACTCATCGGCTTCATCTTGCACCACTTCATAGTTGGAGGGTTGAATGCTAGCACTTCCTCGATAGAGAGACACAACACATTGCCATGCGTCTTTAGCCACGACATGAGGTCGAAGATGAGGGAGATCTTCGGGAAGGATTGCATCTTGGATGATGAAGAGAGCACTCTCATTGAATTGATTATCCACGGCTTCTCGAGGGGTGAAGTTGCTTGGGTCATGAGGATAGAAACCTTCTTCTATGATTCTCCAGAGATTAGTATTCACATGTTTTAAATGACGCTTGAAACGATAAACCCAAGAATCAAAATCCTCATTTTTCACAATCTTAGGAGGAGGACCGGCATGATTTAAATGAGTGGAGGGAATAGGTCCACCATAAGTAGGAGGTTCCACATGGGCATAGATGCCGGTGCCATTTCTACCACTAGTAGAAGGACCCTTTTCACTATTAGCTTCCCCCTTGTCGGAGTTAGCATCCGTCACCTTGTTAGTGGGATCACCCACTTTCATCGGCGAGGTGGATAGTTTAAGTCCTTCTAGGAATTTAGTAAACATGCTTTCAACCTCGGTCGTCATGGAGGTTTTCAATGTGTCTAAAGCCACATTGAATTCCTCACGGGAGACCGAGGTTCCCCCATCAGCCGAAGACGAGATTGGATTCACACCGGAGTGCTCCTCCGCACCGTCGTTGGTGTCAACCATACTCTTCGGACGGCAAAGTCCTTAAAAAGAGACGAGGCTCTGATACCAATTGAAAGGATCGATATGGTTGACTATAGGGGGGGGGTGAATAGGCAACTAACAATTTTTAAGCTTTTATTTAATAATTTAAACGTTGCAATAAAATAGGTTGTCTAGATATGCAACTATATGGACAACCTATATGATGCAATGACAACTAGCACACAAGCAAGCAATAGATGCAACACAAGTAAGCTTGCAAAAGTAAAGGCACGAAATAACCAAGAGTGGAGCTGGTGGAGACGAGGATGTGTTACCGAAGTTCCTTCCTTTTAAGGGGAAGTACGTCTCCGTTAGAGCGGTGTGGAGGCACAATGCTCCCCAAGAAGCCACTAGGGCCACCGTAATCTCCTCATGCCCTCACACAATGCGAGATGCCGTGATTCCACTATTGGTGCCCTTGAAGGCGGCGACCGAACCTTTACAAACAAGGTTGGGGCAATCTCCACAACACTTGGAGGCTCCCAACAACACCACGAGGCTTCACCACAATGGAGTATGGCTTCGAGGTGACCTCAACCGTCTAGGTTGCTCAAACACCCAAGAGTAACAAGATCCGCTAGGGATAAGTGGGGGGAATCGAATATCTCTTGGTGGAAGTGTAGATCGGGCCCTTGTCACCCAATCCCGAGAATATCAACAAGTTTGATTGGCTAGGGAGAGAGATCGGGTGAAAATGGAGCTTGGAGCAACAATGGAGTTTAGGGTTAGAAGAGGTGAGTCTTCTTGGAGAAGAAGACCCCCCTTTTATAATGGGGGACAATTGCAACCGTTGCCCACCACTCAGCCCGTGGCCCACGGAACTACCGCTCCACAAGCGCGGTACTACCGCACTGGTGTGCGGTACTACCGTGGTGAACCGCGGTACTACCGCGAGCACGGCAGAGACCTGACCAGGCAAAAAGGAGCACCGACAGGGCGTGGTAGATCTGCAGGAGCGGTACTACCGCGGCCCCATGCGGTACTTCCGCAAGGCAGACACAAGCTAGGCCTGATAGGCACAGATGTAAAAAATTACATCCGTGACTACCTCCGTTGAGAAAATGTCATGCACAAATCCGACACGGAACTACCACGACCGAGGTTGCGGTACTACCGTGGAGGGTGCGGATGTAAAAAATTACATTCGCCCCTACCTCCGCTCCTGCTCCAGAACCTGGCCTGGTGCCACGGTACTACTGCACCACAACACGGTACTACCGCGGGGAGCGTGGATGTAAACAATTACATCCGCGCCTACCACCGCTAGAGAGCGGTGCCATACCATAGCTCGCGGTACTACCGCTCGGAAGAGCGGTACTACTGTGGGAGCCTACGGTACTACCGTGCCGGAGCCCGGTACTACCGCTGGCTCCTGCGGTAGTACCGCTCAAAAGTGCAGTACTACCGCTAGCCTGAGAAGAGCAAGACCAAGGCCTTCATTTCGCAGAGACACGGTGAGATGGAGGAACACTCCAAGGAGCTAAAGGAAAGGCGGTGCAAAAGGGAATGTGTATGTGAGATTCCACCCAAACCTTTCCAAAGCGGACCCCCTCTTAATAGTACGGCTCTCCTACGACTCAACTCCACCGAACCGAACCGTAGACAAACACCGTCTTCAATAATCTTCGAGGGGCATCAAATCGTCTCATGTTTAGTCGTGATGAATCTGAAAAGCTCAATACACACGATTAGTCCGCAAAAGCATTGTCATCAATCACAAAAACTACTTAGCGACAAAAGTGCCCTTACAAAAAGTGTGATGATCTTCATTATTAGAGCATTGTCCCAAGTGAGGAAAGGATGATGGAGACTATGATTCCCCTACAAGTCGGGATGAGACTTCGGACTTTATAAAAATAAAAGAGGCCAAAGAAGCCCAAATAAAAAAATAAAAAAAGAGGCCAAAGAAGCCCACCAATAAAAAAATGATAGAAAAAGAGAGAAGGGACAATGCTACTATCCTTTTACCACACTTGTGCTTCAAAGTAGCACCATGATCTTCATGATAGAGAGTCTCTTATGTTGTCACTTTCATATACTAGTGGGAATTTTTCATTATAGAACTTGGCTTGTATATTCCAATGATGGGCTTCCTCAAAATGCCCTAGGTCTTCGTGAGCAAGCAAGTTGGATGCACACCCACTTAGTTTCTTTTGTTGAGCTTTCATACATTTATAGCTCTAGTGCATCCGTTGCATGGCAATCCCTACTCACTCACATTGATATCTATTAATGGGCATCTCCATAGCTCGTTGATACGCCTAGTTGATGTGAGACTATCTTTTTATTTTTTGTCTTCTCCACAACCACCATGCTATTCCACATATAGTGCTATGTCCATGGCTCACGCTCATGTATTGCATGAAAGTTGAAAAAGTTTGAGAATACTAAAGTATGAAACAATTGCTTGGCTTGTCATCGGGGTTGTGCATGATTAAATACTTTGTGTGATGGAGATAGAGCATAGCCAGACTATATGATTTTGTAGGGATAGCTTTCTTTAGCCATGTTATTTTGAGAAGCACTACAAAAAAATACACTTCCGTGATGATACGTGTTTGTCACAGTAGGTCGCGTTTTTTGTCATGCATGTACATCCATGACAAATTTATGAAAGAATCAAGATAGTCATACTTGTGCTGTCGTAGAAGTGTTCCATGACATTACCAAAATTATCACCACGGAAGTGTCCACTTCCATGACGATAAATCGCGCGTCACAGAAGTGCTTTCGTCAAGGGTGACCGACACGTGGCATCCACCGTAACGGAACGCCGTTAAGCTATTGGGTCGGGTTTTGGATCCGATAACCCGTTAACAGCCACGACCAATGCCGATTTTCCACGTGTAAATTTCTCATTGGCTGACGGATCCACGTGTCAGCTCCGCGTTGGCACAGGTGTCACTCATCCAACGGTCGAGATGGGCCTATGATATGTTGACACGTGGACCGGCCCAAAAGTGGCCCACAAAGTTTAAATGGGCTGGCCCAACCGAAGGCCCATAAGATTTAGCGGACCATAATGGGCCGGCCCAGCTAAAGGCCCACAAAATTTAGCGTACCATAATGGGCCGGTCCAGCTAAAGGCCCACAAGATTTTGCGGACCACAATGGGTCGGCCCAGCTAAAGGCCCACAAGATTCTGCAGACCATAATGGGCCGGCCCAGCTAAAGGCCCAACATTCTCTGTCAAATCGGCCCGTCAATGGCCTGGTCTAAACTTGTCATCAATGCGACCCATGGTCACTTCTGGCCCGTTAACAGTCCGCTAAGTAATTGGGCCGAATTACGGCCCGATGTATTTCCGGCCTGTTAAAGGTCCGGCTTCATTTGGGCCCATTTACAAGCCATCAAAACTTTCGGCCCATAAACGACCATGAAGGATTTGGGTCATATTCGGCCATGTCTGTCATTCGGCCTGTTAGAGGCCCACTATAGATTTGGGCCACTTTCGGCCTGTTGTCATTTTCGGCCCGTTAACGCCGGACGTAAACCATGGGCCATATGTGGCCCAACGTCATATCGGGCCCATTAACGACCCATATAAAAATGACGATAATCTAGCCCGACCGAAGTTCCGGCCTGTTAAAGGCCCGTGTATCAGGTCAGCGCATTTACGGCGCGTCCGAATTTTGGCCTGTCAAATATCCGCATCATAAATGGGCCACCATTTCGGCCTGCTAAGTCCAGTGGGTTATTTGGCACAATCAGGGCCCAATCTCACTTTCGGTCTATTAAAGGCCCATGTTTTTTATGGGCTCGAGATATTTACACCTGTAAACAGCCTACTTTTACTGAGGGCCCAAATTATGTTTAGGCCTGTTGAAGGCCCACTATGGGCACATGCCTAGCAGAAAAAGTTGAAAGCTTATGCTAATTTAAGCCCAGATATTTTTAGTGGGCTACATGCCAATTTCGGCCCGTAATCGCTTTTAGCCCAATTGGAATGGGCCCGACAAATGTTGGCATGTTGGGCTCCTATGAAGCTTTTGTTCGAATACATTACTAAGATAAACCTACAGTATACAAAAATAGCGTCATAATTACTGCAGCCTGTGGCAGCATCATAAGTGTTGTATCACAACAAAATAAATTCCAATCATACAAAAAAGGCATGTTGGCATAAAGTTTACAGTCCTTCCAGATAAAAGCACCATCAGATGTATAGAAGCACAAATCATTTGACCTGAGTGCTAATGTTTCAGGCTATAGAATCTGATGGAGCAGCATGATCTCCACCTTTTTTCCACCATTGCTCTTCAAAAACGAAGTGAATGTCTGATAGTCTGGTTTCAAAACCATTCATATCTTGACGGCATTTCTCAACCACTATTCTTGTTTCCGAAACAACGTCCATTAGGGATTGGACTTGTGTTTGGAGCACAGATATATCACTCTGTCTAGCAGGAAGATTTTGTTCAGTAGGCGATTTGGACGAGGTTACCTTGACAACCAACCCAGAATTACGCAGGAAGGTGCTTTTTGCACTGTTAGTGGAGAGATACTGACGCACTGTAGCAAGAGGTGACATTGTGCCTGTAGTAGCCTCGTGACCTTCAGGTGGTTGTGGCTGTTCAATCATTTGTTCCATAGCTTCCTGAAAGTTTGAACTTGTAGATTAGTGTACCAGTGAGTTACTAATGAGTCAAAAACAAACAAAGTAGGTCAAACGTTTATACATAACTTATTTTGGTGAACTACTGTAATACATTAGCATGTATTGTAGTGCCAACTACATAATAAAATCACTTTCGGAACATATGTCCATGTAGCATGCCTACTGTATTGTCTATTTCCTCACATTCGTTGACATCTAAGGATAAAAAGACATGGTTTAAAGTAGGATGAACATAGTATGACATCATTTATATCATGGGCAAACAGATATAAAACAAACAGGCTATTTTATCATTGTGTGCGCACGTGAACATAACAACTAGATTATAGATCAAGACCAAAAGAATATCCTTCATCTCTTTTAAACCATGTAAGGTGAAATGATACGTTAAGACAACTGTGTATAAAAGTGAACAGAGTAACTGACATTGGTTGCAAACCAAGTAGTTAAATGAACACATCACAGTACCAATCAATTCAAGGCAGGAGGAGTAAGGACTTACAACAGCGGCTTGAACTGGTGTGTTCATGCCCTTCATCTTGCTGGTGTGGCAATCCTTGAAGATTTGCACTGCATTTGGTTCAGGTTCTTTTTGGTCCGCACGGGCTTTCCGCTGTATTTGGAACAAGTCAATATAGATACGATAATATGGCACAAAAAAAGAAGGAAGTAGCCGCTATTTACAAGAGCCTCGTAGTGTGCAATATAGCTACAAGATCCTGTTGTCTGTTGGAATTTCACTTTAGAACGGTTGGTTTTGTTCTTCAAACAGTTAGCCTAGAAGAAGATACACTTGTAAGGCACATACATAAATACAAGTTCAATATGTGGTCTAATCAAATACATATAGCCTACCTGATACTTTGGATCAGACCAGTGTTTAATGAGGGCTGTCCAGTCTTCATCTGTAATATATTTCACTGGAGATGTTTGGGCGATTTCATTGTTAGCCTTGCCTTCAAAGTGAGATTTTCTAAGGTGGTACCGATACTGTCGCAGAGCAGACTGAAAAACATGAGTGCATGCTTGTTTAGTTGCATCATCTTTCGGATCCAACTTGAACTTCAACTGTTGAAAAAAGAATGTGAGTCTTCTTAGGAGGAAGCTGGAAAGTATGGGACAGAGCAAGACAATATTACTAATTGCGATGAATAACATTACTTACGGATAAATGGTCAAGGAAGGTGTTAAACTGGGTATTGTCTTTCTCATTCCTGTACTGGATCCACGTTGGGAGGATACGCGCATGACACCTAACGGTAACAGCTGCCTCTGATACTAACTTGCCTGACTCTGTAGCATCACGTGGCCTTTTTAAACCTGCCTCAAAATGGATCTCCATTCTTCCTCCTTTAGATTTTGTTAATCTGTCAAGCATTATCCCTGATGTCTGTTTCCGCTTGCGCCGTGGTGCTAGTTCAACAACGAATATGGAAAGTGTTAGTGCACATCAAACTGTGAGAGTACATATAAAGGAGCAGGCAACTGCAACTTGACTCGGTCAGGTACCGTCTTGGTGTTGATGCTCATGAGGTTCATCTGATCTTGCCAAGTCCTGTTGTGTCAGCAGTGCTTCGGAAGTAGTGTTAGGTGTGAAGGCAGCTTGGGAATTGGCCAGTTCCGGAGCAAACAAACGAGTAACTGGTTGAGATGCTGGTATAGTTGAAGCGGATGCTGCAGCTGGTGGAGCAGGTGATACTGTGTTTGTAGATTTAGCCGGTGGACTTGGACCTTCTACTGCACTATAAGTACCAGCAGAATCTTGACGGCAGAACCTTTTCCGTTTCACCCGACGAGTAACAGCACTCCCTACTATATTATTTTCCTTGCTCTTTTTTGACTTTGCCATGTCAAGCTGTACCCACAACACAAAAGAATAAAATCACTCTTCAGAACTCATTGATGCATGATACAGACAAGCAATACTTTGATGTAAGACAACCCTATGAGGATGGAATATGTAAGAAAAACAGGACGTCATGACATATTCACAGCTACGATGTGCAAACTAAGCAGAAGGATTTTCAAGAAAATAGAAGTAATGCAAGCTAGACACCATATGAAAGATGCAACCAATATTACTCTGCCAAGTTAAAAGTGTCTTGTCATAAGTGGCAATTCGAAAAATTAGAAGTAGTACAACGTAGAAATCAATGCAAGATGCAACCACTATCAAACTACCATGTTAAAAGCGTCCAATCATGAGTTACTGATGCAGGATACACAACAGCAGTACTTTGATGTAAGAACATGGTGTGATAGATAGATGCAGTGTATTCTAGACACAGAAAGCCATGTCATATGCACATGTATAACGTATAAACTCAGCAGGTGCAATTTAATCAAAATAGAAGAAATACATGCTAGACAACATATGCAACATGAAACCAATTATCACACTGTCAAACATAGAGCAAGCACCTGCGATGGTGGAGTGCGGGAGATGAACTCATCATGTAGACTTGGGACTTCAACTTCATTAGCAGTAGCAGTGGCAAATCTAGAGAATCTCTGTTTGCGTCGGTGTAGAGTACCACCAACATCCCCTAACTTACTCTTTTCCTTCCTATTTTCTAATATTGCCTTATGAAGTCAAAACCACAAGAAGATGAATAAAATTAGCTCTGCATAACTGGTTGATGCATGATATAGACGAACACTACTTTGATGTAAGGCAAGCGCAGGAGGATGGAATATATACAAAAAAATACATCATTTCATATTCACACGTATGATAGGAGGATGGAATATGTATGAAAAAACAGTAAGCGGAAGGCATTTCAACAGAATTAGAAGAAATGAAAGCTAGGCACCATATGAACATGCAACCAATATCACTCTATCAAGTAAAAAGTGTCTCGTCGTAAGTGCCATTTCAAGAAATTAGAGGCAGTACAAGCTAGAAGACAATGCAAGATGCAACCTACATCATAGTCCCAAGTTAAATGTGTCTTATGGGTAAGTGATCATTGCAGGTATAAGTTGTAAGCTACGCAGATGCAATTCAACATAATCAGAAGGAATACAAACTAGACATCATACGGAAAACGCAACCTCGTATAACAGTTCCAAGTAAGAGCAAGCACCTGTGATGGTGGAGTAGGGGAGATGTGCTCATCGTGTACACGTATGTTCTAGAAACAGGAACACGTGTCATATTCACAGGCATTATGTGTAAAGTAAGCAGATGCAATTCAAGTTAGAAGCAATACAAGCTAGACATCATACGCAACATGCAACCACATATAATAGTGTCAAGTTAGAGCAAGCACCTGTGATGGTGGAGTAGGGGAGATGTGCTCATCATCTACACAGCTACGTTGACTGTCCAGCCTTGTGTTGTCTTGCGAATCTTGTTGGGAGGATGGCGGAGTAGAATCTGTAGAGACCCCCTGTTTGAGTTGCTCTGAAGGACCACCATCATCCACTGTCGGACTAATTTCCTTCAGCTGTAATGATTTTGCATTGTGAAGTCAAACCGATAAGAAAAAGGAATAAAATTCGCTCTTCAGAACTCATTCATGCATGATACTGACGAACACTACTCGGATGAAAGGCAAACACATGATGCGAGGATGGAATATGTATGAAAAACAGGATGGTGTGACATATTCACACCTATGATGTGGTAACTAAGCAGAAGGCATTTCAACAAATTAGAAGCACTGCAAGCTAGACACCATATGAAAGATGCAACCAATATCACTCTGCCAAGTTCAAACTGTATGGCGTTTCAACAAATTAGAAGCAGTATATGCTAGAAATCATATGCAAGACACAACCAATATCACAGTGGCGACTTAAAGGTGCCTTATCATAAGTGACTGATGCGGGATATGCAAGAATAGTAGTCTGATGTAGAAACAGGAACACATGTCATATTCACAGGCATTATGTGTAAAGTAGGCAGATGCAATTCAACAAAGTTAGAAGCAATACAAGCTAGACATCATGCGCAACATGGAACCACATATAATAGTGCCAAGTTAGAGCAAGCACCTGTGATGGTGGAGTAGGGTAGATGTGCTCATCATCTACATAGCTATGTTGACTGTCTAGCCTTGCGTTGTCTTGCGAATCTTGTTGGGAGGATGACGGAGTAGAATCTGTAGAGAACCTTTGTTTCAGTTGCTCAGAAGGACCACCATCATCCAATGCCTTGCCAATTTCCTTCAGCTTTATTGATTTTGCATTGTGAGGTCATACCGACAAGAAAAAGGAATATCATTCGCTCTTCAAAACTCATTCATGCATGATACTGACGAACACTACTCTGATGAAAGGCAAAGTCATGATATGAGGATGGAATATGTACGAAAAAATGGACGGCTTGACATATTCACACCTATGATGTGGTAACTAAGCAGAAGACACTTCAACAAATTAGAAACACTACAAGACACCATATGGAAGGTGCAATCAATATCACTCTGCCAAGTTAAAACTGTCTCGTCATAGGTGGCGTTCATCAAACTAGAAGCAATACATGCTAGAAATCATATTCAAGACGCAAACCAATATCACACTGCCAACTTAAAGGTGTCCCATCATAAGTGGCTGATGCAGGATACACAAGAAGAGTAGTTTCATGTAAGAACATGGTTTCATAGACAGATATAGTATGTACCAAAAACAGGAAAGTGTGTCATATTCACATGTATCATGTGTAAGCTAAGCAGATGCAGTTTACACTAATTAGGAGCAATACGAGCTAGACACCATATGCAACATGCAACTAGATATCACACTGCCAAGTTAGAGCAAGCACCTTGGATGGTGGAGTAGGGGAGCGGAGACTTGGACCATGTAATGCACTATCAGTACAAGGAGAATCGGTACAAATGCTCCATTTACGTTGTTGCAGAGGACCACCATCATCGCCTTCCTTACTCTTTTCCTTCCTCTTTCTTGATTTTGCCTTGTCAAGTCAAACCCACAAGAAAAAGGAATAAAATTTGCTCTTCAGAACTTATTGATGCATGATACTGACGAACACTACTTTGATGTAAGGCAACCGCATGATAGGAGGATGGAATATGTATGAAAAACAGGACGTCGTGACATATTGACATGTATGATGTATAAAGTGTAAACTAAGCACAAGGTGCTTGAACTTGTTAGAATCGATGCAAGCTAGAAACCATATGAAAGATGAAACCAATATCACTCTGCCAAATTAAAAGGGTGCCCTAACAAATGTATTTGACCAAATTAGAAGCAATACATGGCAACATGCTAGAAATAATATGCAATATGCAACGAATAAAGGTGACTCATCATAAGTAATTGATGCAGGATACAGAAGAGAGGTAGTTTCATGTAAGAACAAGGTTAACACATAGATGTAGTGTGTACCAAAAATAGGAAGGCATGTCATATTCACAGGTATAGTGTGTAAACTAAGCAGATGCAATTTACCCTAATTAGAAGCATTACAAGCTAGACACCGTATGCAACATGCAACCACATATCACACTGCGAAGTTGGAGCAAGCACCTGTGATGGTGGTGTAGGGGAAGTGCTGTCTTCAGGTACAGAGCAACATTCAATATCTTCATTTAGGCTTGCTATTTCTTGAGAATCATTTGGAAAGGATGAAATTGCATTCTTTATAAGAGTATTGCGTCTCATATTAACCCACACACGTGACTGTCTCATTATAAGCGATAGACGCAGGATACACAAGAACAGTAGTTTGATGTAAGAACATGGTGTGATAGGCAGATGTAGTATGTACCAAAAAGAGGAAGGCGTGTCATATTCACATGTATAATGTGTAAGCTAAGGAGATGCAATTTAACAAATTAGGAGCATCGATGAGGGATACACAAGAGAAGTAGTTTGATGTAAGAACATGGTTAATAGAAAGACGTAGTATGTACCAAAAACAGGAAGGCATGTCATATTCACAGGTATAATGTGTTAACTAAGCAGATGCAATTTACCCTAATTAGAAGCATTACAAGGTAGACACCATATGCAACATGCAACCACATATCACATTGCCAAGTAAGAGCACGCACCTGCGATGGTGGTGTGGGGTAATTGCGGTGATCAACTAGAGAGCTACGTTGACTATCTTCATTTAGCCTTGCTGTTTCTTGAGAATCATGTGGGGAGGATGACACTACACTCTTTAAACGAGTAGGGCGTCTCACAGTAACCCACCCGGGTGACTGTCTCATCATAAGTGATTGACAAGGGATACAAAAGAGCATTTCTTTGATGTACGAACATGGTTAATAGACATATGTAGTATGTATCAAAAACAGGAAGGCATGTCATTATCAAAGGTATAATGTGTAAAGTAAGCAGATGCATTTTAACCAAATTGGAAGCAATACAAGCTAGACACCATATGCAACATGCAACCACATTTGATAGCGCAAAGTTAAAGCAAGCACCTGGGATGGTTGTGTGTGGCGATTGAGATCATCAACTGCAGAGCTAGTTTTACTGTCTCCAACTGCTGACACTGCACCCATTAGAGCGCTGAAACGCTTACTGCTTATCTTCGAATTACACTGGAGCGACTTCTGTCTTTTCTTTTCTGCATTCATCAACACTGCGTCAGAGTCTGAAATACCCATGCATAAAAAAACAATAGTGTGAGTATGGGTGAAGTGTGTGCACAATTAGTATAGTGTAATAGGTAGCAGATAGCAGGTCGGTGAGAAATAAATGACGGGAGACATATGATAGCTCTACAACATGCATGGCACACTCAATTACTACAGGATTCTATGAAAATAACAGTCGACTGAAAGCAAATAGGTCAGTCCATTTTTTCTGCACCGTCTGATGTACAAAGAACGGGCAGATCGCCTTCATCTACCTCCAGCCAGTCAGTGTTGACGATCTTCCTCGAAATGCCAGTGAACATCGGCCCAGTATTCCTCCCCTGCCTACGCCCTCCCCTCGACCTCACCGCACTGCCGTGCTTGGCATCGCCCCCCCGGCCATCCATTCAAGCCCCGTCGACCTCCAGATCGGGCGCAAGCAGCTCCTGCACCCCACACCCCTATGATAGACACCGATGCGCCGCTTCCCCGGGGAACAGGCGGACTAGGTGCTCCGTGCGCCTAAGCGGGTGCTGCTTCTTTTAATTGCGGTTCGACTGACCCTGAATTGAAATCCAGGCGGGCTACTGACCTCTAGCAAAGGTGAAACAGTAAAAGGGAGGAAACCTTGTGCATTTAGTATCACAAAGAAGATGTAGTAAGAAGCGCTCAACTAGTTTCTTTCGTGGGATGAATACGGTGTGAGCGGAGACGTAAGATTTGCACCAATAAGGGAAGAGGAGTACCTCTTTCTGCTGGTAGTGCTGTGTCCTCCTTCTGTTTTTCTGACGATCTTGTTGTTTGCCGGAAACCAGAAGTTGTGGAGGACAGTGCAGCCTTGGACGAACCCATGGCGAAGTTGTTGAGTGTGGTGCGGTGGCCGTCTGTCAGCGGCGGGGAAGCAGATCCGAGGCGGCGAATGACGGCGTAGCGGGAACAGCTCCGGTGCGGTGGACGGTTGCGACAGTGGAGCCGCAACAGTGAGGCGCAGGACGGCGTGGTCGGAGTGGTTCTGGTACGGCGCACGTCGGCGTCGGTGTCGTGGAGGCAGCTCTGCCTCGGCTTCAGCTGCTAAGTCCTTGAGGGCGTTGTGGTTGCGGTTGCGTTGGACGATGACGTTGGGGTACCGGCTCCGGTGTGATGGATGAGGGCGGCGGTGGATTGGCCGCTATGGGGTGGAGGACGGAGGAGGTTGGGGTTTCGCGGCTGGTGGAGAGGGTGTTTTCGCGCCCACGGAGTATGAATGGGGAAACGGAGGGAGGCGGGGAACTAAGGCGGAACAATGTTTCGGTTTGAGACGCGCTTGTTTGAAATTTGGGGAAATTTACAAACTTTGCCCCCATCTAAAATTTTGGACATATTGCGGGTTGGGGGTAGGACAGTCATGTCAGGTGTCCCAAATGTGGGCGGGATAGATTTCGGCCGAGCGCATGGGTGTTTAGGCGCCCACGGCGTATGAATGCTTCTCGGAGGCGGTTGAGACTGGCGTCTTGGTGAAGTTACAAACCTACCCCGGTTTAGACCTTTGGACATCGGGCCGATAGGCTACACGGGCCAGAGTCAGGACAGTAATTTCCTACCACCAAAACATTAGTCTCGCGCGGTTTCGGGTGACCAAAGGCCTATTTGGCGCTTCGTTCAATATTTGGGAGCAAAAGCATTAACGTTCTCGGTTCTCTTGAATTGAACTTTCGGGATTTGTCAAACTTCACAAATCTT
>NC_041389.1:394592436-394594315 GCF_002162155.2 Triticum dicoccoides
AACTTACCTCAGTTCATGCATGGTTCCAGGTATAATCTCCTTGGTTGCAAAAAAAAGTTAGATATGCGTATGAATATATATACCATGTTCAAACTCACAACAAAGATTGATGCCCCCTTTTACATCTGATTTAAAAATGCCATTATCTCGGGTTCAAATAGATGAATGCACTTCCTATGAATTCGAATCTTTGAAACCCCCTTTATGTTGAATTCGACATGTATTTTATTTCGTAGCTAGCAATTTGGAATGTATCCATGCAAGTGACAAATGTATACAGTGCTTCACACTAACAACATGGAGTGCACTAATTAATGTTTATATATGAATTGCAAAAGCATCCATTGCCTGTATTTCAAACCGCTCTCACTCTATGGATCGATAATATGAAATAAACACATGCACATGCTAGAATTCAATAGAGTATGGGTGTCTGATAGACCGATTTTCGTCCATACGCAATTTTGCAAAATTCATGATCTCATCCAAAAATAATAATGCCAGTTATATTTTAATTTAATGCATAGAACCGCCTTTTACATGTAGATGCACTATGCCTCACCCCGTTCTCACAAACGCGTTATATATCTCTCTAACTAACGCATAAGTGCACACACTTTATATGCATCGGCATTTCTCTTTCACACATGCTCACAATCTCTCTCAGGGTGTCGGGGTGTCTCACGCACATGCTCTCTCTGTTTCTCTATCTCTCTTTCTGACTACTATGTACCACTCTTTTCACTAATCTCAGTTGGAAAACACTATTTCTCTCACATGCATATATACACATGCACGGTCTCTACTAGCCCTCTATACGCACATATATGTGCCTACATGTCTCCCGCATGCACATTATCTTTAGGCCTCTCTCGCACACATTGCCCCCCCAACAAACCTCTCTAATAGTAGTTGGCTGATATGATTTCATCATATCATTCGGTAGGATATCCCTGGCTGTTAGGTTGGATGGTAATACGAGGCAAAGTTTTACCCTAGTTCGGATCGGACCCTTGCAGTTGAAGAAAGAGCCTACTCCTGGTACTGTATATTAGTGTTAGGGGTGTGTATAAAGTACACGTGAATACCAGGCATTGTGCGTGTGTGTATACTATCAACGAACTAGCCCCCAAGCTTGTATAACATACTAAGGGCCTAGGGTTACAAATCATATATAGTCGGCTTATAACCAGTGGGGATAGAGTCCTCCGCGACTCTGGTAGCTTCGTGTTGTACGCCGAGTCCTCCACATGGGTCTCCATATAACACGTCTTGGTCCAACCTATATGTGGCGCAGGATGGAACCGACCCATGAGTCTTCATGTTGACCCACCACAACTAGAAATGATGTGCCCACCACACCACACACGCAATCGGCCACTAAGAAAATAAGCATATACAATAGTACAACGGTATCTAGCTCACGACACGTCTCCATATTTTGTTGATGACACTGACGGACTTTGCATTTGATGCGTGCTCCTTATTTTGTTGACGACACTTACGATCATTGTATTTGAAGCGAAAGCACGATATGGTCACTGGACTTCAGAATAAGCTCATGACAGTCACCACATACATTTTGTCGTGCTAACCAACATGTGGTTGGATGATTAGAGGAAAGTGGTTTCTCGAGCCCACCAAGGTTAAAGTCCCGGTGCTCGCATTTATCTTGTGTTAATTTCAGTATTTTCCGGTGACGTACGTTCAGTGGGAGGAGACGTTCCACTCGACTACGAGGCACCTATGGTGACTTCGTAAAATCTCAAGATCATATATGCTGGCCCACTCTCTCGAAGGTACGGCGGTGGACCGGCGGTGGGGAGTGGTTTCGGGGAGGGTGGGCCGGCCGCGGGCGAGGGGGGCGGGCGGTTCGGCC
>NC_041389.1:394594620-394605394 GCF_002162155.2 Triticum dicoccoides
TTTCGTATCCAACGGTTGGAAAATCTAATGACCAGAGATGAAAAAGTCAGTCGACTAACGTGTAGCCTCACCCCGCACGTACACATGCACGCACGCAAGACACGCATGCATGTAGGCGTGCAACACTGACACGTACACATAACGTACACACGCACGCATGCTGGCGTGCAACACAGACACATACACATGCACTCACGAACACACGCACGTACGCACCCATGCATGTAACACTGAAACGCACCCTTGCACGCACGCAACACTCGCACGCCTGCATGCACACAGCACACGACGCAAGACACACGCTTAACTACATGAAAAAGATGACGTCACACTCAATGAACAATCATCAGTTTATGAAATGCCCGCTTCTGACCGCCCTGGCCCACCAAAGGTTCCTCTGCTGTGCGCTGCCTGCGTTGGGTCACTGACATGCAGGCCATGCACCCAAAGAGCCCACACGTCAGTGGAAGAACGGCGCGGTGTCCTAGGTCAGAGTCGAGGGCGCCACTCACGGCACGCCCGGCTGAACACGCCTCCGTGCCGCATTCAAAAGCCTCCATGAAACCCGCCCATGTGGAAGCCGAGAAACCCACTCTGGACACATGTACGTTCATGACTAGGCCGGCGTTAAACGCAACGCCGGCCGAGCTCCTCCCGTCCGCCGTCTATTTAATCTCCTATTTAAACGAGGCCAAACGCCGGCCAAGAATCACACACCTCCGCCGCTCCCCTATCTCCTCCACCATCTTGTCCACTCTTACAATGGCTTACGAAGAGTAGTTATTCCGCATCCAAGCCGGCTGGGTAGCCCGCCGGATACGAGCTATGCAGCTCACTGATCCACCTCCCTTCCCTCGCCTGACGGAGCCAGTTGCCGCCCCAAGCCCGCGCGCGGTTCAGCAACTCGCCGCTCCAGGCCACCTCGACGAGGAGCAGCGCACGGGTGTCGTTGCTGCCGTCCACGTCGCCGCCTCGTACCGCGTCTCCCATTTCTATGGCCGAGACTCCCATGCCGGCGGCCGCGCCATGCAAGCAGCGACAGAAGCCAGGTGCACGGAGAGCGATGAGTCGATGGCTAGCGCCTCCACGTCCGCCGCCATCATCAAGGAGAAGTAGAACACGGGAGGCCGCCGCCGCTTGGGTCCCATGAAGGCCACCGCGGAGGCGACGCCGACATACACAGCAGGTGTCTTGCCAGATCCTTTTGTTGCAAGGACCTTCGTCGACCCCGCATGGGCTCCACGGAAGAGGTCAATGTTAGGATGAACTCGAGCCGGTTCCGGCCATGGCGAAGTAGTGGCTGGTGATGAACTCAAACCGGTGCCGGCCACCATCATCTTCGGCACCAGCCAATGATATCAGTTGGGCAGTGGGGAAGCGAGCCGTCCTTTGCGCTGAAGCATATACCTCCGGGGCTCCCGGCAGTCCGGTGATCGTGCTGCCGGACATGAGGAACACAAATCGATCGGCGGGCGACCATTTAGGCCAGGTATTATATATCTGTGCTGTCCAGAACTAGCACCGCGTAGTTCATTTGAATGTAATGAAATCCGTCATGTTTGTGTGAAAATCTGGTATTTTATATGATTTCTGTCGTTGTTTATATGAAATATCAGTTTGTCTATGTGTTTGCATGAATTTCGTCTGGTTGGTTGAGTTGTTGTCATAATGTGTGCGGCTACGATTGGATGGCGTAATTTGCGGGTCGTCGGTCAGTCTGCGGGCGGCTCGGGCGGTGTTGTGGGACAAAAAACACAGCTCGTGTGAGCTCGTCTCCAACGTGCGCGCTGGAGGATGCATGACAGCATGAGCACCCGAGCTGTTCCTCGTTCATCGGTGGCAAAGGCACCGGTGGACAAAAGGGTCGCCAATATTTTGGCTACCCCGAGCAAGATCCAAACAGCCCCTCCCAACAGATTCAAATCCCTCGTTCGCCGTGGAATTTTGCCATGTGTTGTTTTCATGGACTAGCAAGATTCCCGTGCATTGCACGGAACATCAAGATGCATTTTTTACAAACTCCCGCATGCATGCAAGGGATAATTAATGTCCTCCTTTGCTAGTACCACGAGGCAAACACCATTAATATTGCATCGATTAGTGTTAGTGGCCTTGTATATCTGCAAATTGTAATTTTGATAGTGGCCTCTTGTATATAAAAATGGAGGGAGAAATATGAGAGATAAGGTGAGGAGGAGTGGGGCGTGGTGCCGTGGTGGTGACTGGTGGTCGGACTGGGCGGAGGCATGGGGATGGGCGGCGCATTATGTCTAGGTTTGTATCTCTCTCACACCCACACCCACGTAGGTGGGGAACGTGCATGAAGAGAAGAGGTGCACGCACGGCGCACGTACTCCCTTCTCTTTCCCAACCACACCCGCGCGGGTACACGGTGGAGCTCATTTCTGTACGAAAAAGGCAGCCCACGTGGTAATTTGGCACGTGTACTGGTTGTCCACTTGGTGGAGGGAGGATCATCTACCACGGGTGAAAAAACAAATCGCGACTTGACGTGTTATGATAAATTAAGAAAAGAGGCAAACCATGTGGGGCCTACCTTAGAGGCAAGGCTCTATACATTGGAGTACTTTTGATGTGTCCTGTCAACTCGCAGAACAAGGAGAAACTTGCTTAGTACGCCGTCTCCCCCGCCCACAGGCGCGGTGGCTCGCAGGATGATGTGAAGCCGGAGTACTACTCTACGCCTTTACGCCTGCTCCCTCGCCCACGCGTGCGGTGGCTCGCAGCACGAGGAGAAAATTTTACTACTCCCTCCGTTTACTCCTCATCCCTACTACGTACTTTGGTTAGTACTCCCTCTATTTACTTATACAAGACAAAAGTTACTACTCCCTCCTTTCCAGTTTATGGCTCAATTTCAAAATCTCTCCAACCAAGGTAGACGGTGGGTGGTCGAATTAATTTCATAGTTTGCACAGTACGCTCATTTTTATCAAGAAGTTATGTTTACCGAGGCATTAATTAGAAGGAATGCATGAATGACCACTAAATTTCCATGAACTTGTACATGCATTGGTTAGTTTCCACTTGACACTACTTGCGTCGGGTGATCTAACGCACCTCGAAATCCAACATGTAATGGTACTACTACTAGTATAGTAGAATTGAGACTTATCAAACGGAAAAATGAATGTTTTTTAGATGAGCCCTATAAACCATAGTGGGTACATACTCCGTAAAAACATATTTTTCCAAAACTAAGTCGCTCCCTTTCATGAATTCTGTAGTATACTCCTCTGTCGATGCTCCCTTTCATGAATTATGTACTTCCTGTCGCCGACATGTGGGACATATAGCAACCGGGTCGACGTGTCAAGCACCAAATAACAGTGTAGAACAACACGGGGGACGCTCCTCGTCGAGCTGGCCATATAGAGAGCACTCGTCGCCAAATTATGCATATAGGACTATTAAAAAAGCTAGTACGTGCTTAATTGGGGTGCTAAATTCTATTAAAGAAATACTAGTACTAGTATGTACATACTGAAGAGTTAAAGTAACGAAAAGAAACATAACATAGTTCTGTTGGGGGCTCAACACAACACACCCCTCAAATTAAACTAAGCACACATGAAATTAAACTATGCAACTAATCCGGTAGACACTACATTAGAAGTTTAGAACCGCCATGAGCAACGACATTGCCACCTTACTCGGAGTCCTCATCCACGTCCTCGACTTTGTCCTTGTCCCTCTTCCTCTTGGCCGATACTTCTTTGCTTGAACCTCCAACTTGGCTGTTGCTCTTCATCCAACCCTTGTAGATATTGAAACAAAGGTAGCCATCCATTGCAGCATAGTGGATGTGGTCTATATCTAGTACATTCCGCTGCCATGCATGACGATGAAACGTGTAATGAGGTTTCTCCAGTTTGCGGTACGAAGGATGAACCATGGCTCCTGCCAGGGTCAGCATTGAGGGCTGACGAGAGGGCACCAGCCGATTCTTCTAGAGGTCGAAGGGGTTGCCTACAATGAGGCCTATCCGACGCAGGACTTCTTTGTCGTTCTTAAAGTCTACAGTAACGAATTAGACTGTTTTGTCCTCGAGGAAGTTCTTAAAATCCTGGCACTCAACGTCGGCATGGCATATGTGGTAGACCAAGCAAACATTATGTACGCAAACCTGGATCACGGCGGGCTTCTTCCTCTCTTCGTCCTTTAGATCCTTCTCTCGTCCCACGACTGTGGTGTACTCAACATCTAGCCCAGCGACCCACTCATCATGTGAGTTTTCGAACATGCGTCTGAAGCGAGAAAGGCATCCTTTCACCGTCGCGGAAGTATGGGTGTAGATGATGTCGAACTCATCGCCGGTGATGGTTCTAACCTTGTACTCACCACCGACCGGGAAGATTTGGGACGCCATGGATTTGGGAGGAGGGTTAGGATTAGTGGAACTGCCGTAATGTGAATGGACGGGACGACTAGGAGCGAACCGCCGTAGTATTAAAGGACGTGCGAGAAAGAGTAGGAGCGAACTGCCAACGTGCGAACGGCAGGGTAGTGGTTTTCCATTCTCCCATGATACGGGCTTTCGAGAGCCCTTGGATCTAAGATCGAATGGTTGCATGGCGTGATTCTAGACCTATGGGTGAATATCCTATCCTGGAGGGTTATTCTTAAAAATTTCAGCAACTTAGCATGCGACCATTTGATCTCAGATCCAAGGGCTGCCAGCAGCCCGTATCATGGTCGCGCCTACCACGACCGTCGCGTCGCTCGCGTGGTCGCGCCCTTGGAGATTTAACATGGTGCGTGAGGCTATCTGATGTTGGCATGTCATACATAGTCATCACTTAGTCACTCATACTACAACAAGGTTGGCTATAAGTGTATTTTTTTACTCCTCTCTATCTCTTTCTTCGTACTTCGTCCGTCCCATAATATAAGAACCTTTTTGACACTAGCTAGTGTAGTGTCAAAAACGTTCTTATATAATGGGACACAGGGAGTACTAGTATTTATTGCATTTGCCAAGGAGTGACCTCTTCCAATGAAATGGTGTTGCTAAGTTTGCTTCATTTAATTAGCTATAGACTCAAAATTGTCTTTTCACCTAGGTACACGCGCTTAGCACCATTTCTTCCTTGGGTCACCAAACTAGTCTCTCTCTTCTTGATTAACTTGCCACATCAGACTTTATGCCTATGTGGCAAGCTTAAGCACCTGTAGGAGCAAGTAAGTACAATAGTGCGCTTTACATGGCATTTTTGCATATGTGGAGGAAAGAGAGGCAAGGAAAAAGTGGAGAAGTGGGCTCTCATGCAAGAGCTAGCCTCTACTACTACATGGTGGAGCATTGGGAGAGGCACCTGTATGGAGGTGGTTAGGAATCGGGAGACTCGCGCCGGTCGTAGCGCCGCAGTTAAAATGATAATGGCAAGTCAAATCACGGGGCCCCACCTGTCCAGCAGTAACTCGCTGTCAAATCACACAGCCCTACGTTTGCAGCAGCCTACTCCCTCGTCTTCTCGCGTCTCTGTCGAACCGACTAGGCGGAACTGCCCCGCCTACCGTGCAGGAAAAACCCCGCCCTCGACTTTTAAATACAACTACTCCCTCCATCTAGGTGAGTAAGTCATCTTACGAAAACCAAATAATCCCACAATACTAAGGCGCGGTGCATTAACTTCTACCTCGTTTCTTGTTTCTTCACATATCAACCAATAAGAATCCAATGATATACTTTTTGTGACATAGTAACTCATATTTAGTTAGTCAAATGGATGACCTAGAACAACGTGCAGGCCCTATAAACCGAGACGCCTACAAATAAAAAACCGAGACGGAGAGGGTAGTTCAGCACGTATCTTTTTAGATCAATATAGTCGGGATTCACCAAGGAGCAAAACCAAGTGGTAGGCTGCTCCTGTCGTGTTGGCGTAGCAACTCAAGCAGGGTCAGTCCGCACACGAAATGGCGACACACTTAATAGGACCCCTTTGGCAGACATGTGGCTCATCCACTGTCTTGTTCCACGTGCGATGCACCAAATTACAGTTCGGAGCAGCGGTTGGAATTGGAGGCACCCCGGTCGTAGCGCCGTAGTAGTAGAAAATGAGCGATGAGGGGTCAAATCACAAAGCCCCACCTTTCCCGCATTAAGCTGGATGGACGAAGCAACCAACATTTCACTCTAGCGCGCAAGAGCATAAAGAAAAGAGAAAACAATGATGCGTGCGACAGCTACCTAGGGCACCCTAGGGTAGGGGTCTCCACTACAGATCCTTTTTTTTGAAAGCGCCTCCACTACAAATCGGCTTCTCCCTCGTCCTCTTGAAGAAAACCGATGATGAGTGCGGCGATAGGGTTTGTAGGAGTACTACAGCGTGCGGGCCCACGTCTTAGTAAACGGGTTTGAGTCGACGCCTTAAATATGTGTGGGCCGCTTGGTTTTACGGGAACGAGGCAGCATTTTGGGTTCAGGGACCAGTGGAGATATAGCACGTACAAAAAATTGTGGACGTAGGTTCGATCGAAATGCAATGATGCATGGGCCCTGCATTTTGATATACCCAGGGCCGCGTGAAATTTGCTACTCAAAACTAGTAAGGTACACATGTATTGAACACATGAGATTTTGAAACCAAATTATGAATAAATACACACTATAGCATGTAAAGCTTTGAGTCATATATGCATGATGTAGATGTTCGTTTAGTTCTTATAGTTCATCTCATTCAAAATCAATTAGTTTTATAAAAATGTTAAGATTCATGGGGTTGTGCATTGTAAATCATAAAGTAAAAAACAAATAATGGCAATTCATTTAGAAAAAAATAATCAATTATGATACATAAGATTCTAGAACAAAGGAGAAGTGCTTGTGTTTTGAGGTTTGTGCATTATGCTTAAGTTCAACCATGGAGTCTTCTAAATTTTACATGTGGCAGATCTGGTGGAATGTTGATGATATCCAACGGCCAGTAGTGCTCGGATTTGCCCATCTCTGCACTGTCGGGTTAGCTTCATCCTGGGACCATCTTTCAAAGTTATTGGCGCACTATATAGTTCTTGTGCCATAGTTCCATGTTTTGGAAAAAAGCTACTAGTGGGTTGTACTATCTATTTAGGAATAGAAGATGCATATGTGGAAGTTGTAGGGAAAGAGATGACATGGAGCATCTCAATTCCTATGAGTAGGGATTGGAAAAGAGATGTCATTTGGTTCACATCATAGGAACTTTTCTATTGAATCTAGAGATGACATGTATCTCAATTCCTATGAGGAGGGATTAGTAAAGAGATGTAATTTGGTTCATATCATAGGAACTTTTCTATTGAATATATGCTAATGTTTATTTTCCTTTGAAATTAAGGTAGTATAGGAATCCATTCATATGAACCAAGTGGCTCTAAAGCTATAGAAATGATATCATGTTTATTTCCTTTGAAATGTAGAATATATGAATCTATTCCTATGAACCAATTGGCTGTAAAGGAAAAAATCCCTATAAAAACCATATCATATAAAGTTCCTATGATATTCCTCGACACTAAAGGATGGTTGAAATTGCTGCAGGTGATACGATGGTCTTTCTTTGTAGACTCCTCACCCATCTTTATAGTTACCTATCGAAGATGAATGAAATGATATATACAGGGTATTCTACATGTGCAATTTGGTACACGAAAACTCGGTAAAAGTTTGCGAGGTTCTAATTTTCAATAAAGCTATATGCACTGCATTTCGGAATGGAGGGAGCATACGGCAGTTGCTAACACTCACGTGGAAGATTTGTGTGTAGGAGGAGTGGTTGTTCTGTTAAATGACATGGCAAAACTGACACTGTCGGATGCCGATCTAACGGTTCTTACGGCGTTCGTCAGGAAAAGGCTTGTGGCGAACGTTTGTCGGATAATGATTTACGGACACATGCATTTCATTGATACGTGCCCCCTCTCTCTCACGCACACGCACCCTCACGAGTCACGACTCTCCCGAGTCCTCTCGCAGACTCGCACGTCGCACCCATCGTCTATCTGCAGGTAGACGTCACGCACATATGTGCTCTGCACACCCTACCCTTAGAACTTCTAAAAAACAAAAGACGGCGTGCACATTTTATTTTAGCTCACACGTCACACACTTATACTATTACTCTTGCGGTGAAAGTTCTTTGGGCATAGTATATATTGTACTCTCACGAAGAGAAGCGGTGCACGCACGCACTAGTTCTCTCACACCCACTCACATGCGCATTTTTTTGAATCCGGTACAACAAAATCACTCCACTATATATAAAAGCAGGAGCCTTAGCTCTTGCTTTACTAGGGTTCCTCTCGTTCACTCTCTCATGCTCTCCAGATCTAAGCAAGACATAGGTGGCCACGCTCTCTCTCTCTCAGCTCACGGCTGGTCACAAATCCGGCCAGACAACCTCGACCGGGGCAGGGGGTATAGGTGCATCGTTCACGCTGATGTCGGCGGCGAGGGAGGAAACCAACGGCTGCCCACGCATCCCGATCGGCAGCCGTGCCGTTCTCTCCGAGAGAGCGCCGGCTCGGGAGGGCCTCCGACCCCTTCTTCCTCCCTGCGGTATTGTGGCCAAGATGCGGCCTCCCAACGCCGTCTTTGCCACATGCCGACGACCCTCAGGTATATATTCCTTCGAAACCTGCCTTGCTCTACTGCCCCAGCTCTTCCCCCTTCGTGTGGATCCTTTTCTACTTCCGTCCGCTGTTACAAAGCCACCTAGACTTCTACTATTATTAGAAGTAAAGCTAGTTCATATAGTGAACTCAAAGCGTTGGTTCAAACAGGGAAGAAAGTGGGAAAGTTGTAGCATGAATCTAGGACTTGGTTCTAAGAGGAAACGGGGGAAAGTAGTAATATGTGTCACTATTTAAATAACCGTATTTCGTATTTGCGCAAACAGGGATGTCTGTCTCCATATCATTTCGGGATGTCTGTCTCCGTATCGTTTCTATCCGTGCAATCAAAAGCACACACCTTAGTTTTAGTACAACTGCGCAAAATTAGATGGCTATCTCTCGTTGTCGTCGTCTAACCTCCCGTATTCAAGGTATCCCTACATTGGTAGTAACTAAGGTAGAATGACCAACACAATCTAAAAGAAGCTGATTCGTACATTTTACTTCCTGATTGCAGTGCAGGGACGAGTTAAAACAACTGCATCCTAGTCTGGAATGCACTTTCTACCAGTTCATCCATGGACCGAGGACTAGCTGGCATGGCTACATGGCAGTTTTTTGGACAGGTGCGCGAACAAGAGGCATTGTGGTCTGCTTATTTCTGCAAATAGCGGTGCTTAAATTTAGTGGAATGCACAAGCATTTCAGCTGGTCAGTACACTGCATGGTTCAGTTCAGCATTCCAGCTAAGACCACAATTATAATTGGTTATTCTGGAATGAGAGAACCTAACCCTGGATGGTGGCAACAAGAAAAAACCAGAGTGAACTCCAGGAAATTTAAGCCTGCCGGGAGGCCCTTTGCTCAGAAAAGCTTGCTTGTTTTTTCCTGATTTGTAAACCTTCTCACAACTTTGTCTTTTGCTGTGAACCAGTATATGTTTGTTATGTTCTATGGATCATTGAGATGTATAAAATTGCTTAACTTATGCTTTTCAAGATTTTTATGAAGACGAGTTTAATTGTGAGTGTTCCACATGAGCGCTGGACTAGCATGTGAATGTTTGGAATTTATTACATTGTGGCCTCAATTAACTGCATGAACCACTATAACAAGATACATAGTAGTTGCTTATATGTCAGACAGCAGATTGTTGATTGTTAGCTGGTCGATAGCCTAGTGTTGAAGCGAGCTGAGCCAATGTGACGTGTTTTGCACAACTGCTTACAAGTGGGGTAGCACCAACAGTGTTTACAAGTACTTATGTATACGTCGAACGAGTGCTCTATTTCATCAAAACACACACTGCTCGTATGATAAACCATGACAACTTATGTCTTACCATGCCATATTCATGAAAAAACTAGTGAGGACGCATCTGTTTCGGCAACAATTACGATGGTTCTCACATGATTCACGGGCACACAAAACTAGCAGCAGTTCCCATAGACGGATTCAAATAGAGTACTAGCCCTAGAGGGGTCGATAACAGGCAAGGGTCAGATAATTAGACACAATCCAAAATACTATTAAACACTAGCTGGGGCAACTATTTCATGCCTCGATCTAATTTGGGTTGGACACAAGACGGACCTTGCCATGAACATCATCGAGAATGTCCCGCAGCAGCTCAATCCTGTGAACCTTCATGAAGACAACCTTGTGGCCTTGCCACTAATAAACTTGTTTGTGGAGGCATGCCACGTCATCTTCCTGCGTAAGCTTGACAAGAATAGTATGCCTCACAAACGAAGGAGTAGCCTTGAACTTCTTGTGCTTCAGTACACCCTGGACAACACGCCTGACAATAGTGAGGCTGGAATACAATTCTTCATTGGTATAACCGCAAATGGCTTCCAGGATCCAACAGCCTAAGAACTCTGTTTTCCCAGTGCGTATATTCAGGTCGTCCGCCTCATAGCAAGTGACATGCACAACCACACAATCCTTGTCTGCATCAGGGCTCTAATTGAAACAGAAACAAAATTTGAATTACTTTTCAGTATAAGAAACACAAGTTATTTAAACCACTATGTATAGCATGGCATCGAAGCTAATAAAATTTTGCATTATTAATCACCACATACTTCCTTTTCTAAAAAAAATCACCACATACTTAGATGAAAAACCACAATCGAGATCGGCAAAGAAGGAA
>NC_041389.1:394605699-394638034 GCF_002162155.2 Triticum dicoccoides
GCGTATCTGGGGTCGGCTCGGTGGTTGCCTCCATCTTCTTGGAGCTCTCTGTCTCGTGGGGATCAGCCTCCCGCATCTTCTCCAATATCGGTAGATCTTTGCCTGGTTCTCCTTGGTCCATCATGAAACTGAGGAATACTAGGAGACCACTGAAAGGAAAACACAATCGCAATGATAATGAAACAAAAAAGAGAGTGAGGATCGGTTACTGCTTTGCAAAAGTTCTTTTTTTCTCTGAACGAAAATATACCAACATCACGGATCCGCTTACCTTCCCTTCGTTGGGAGAGAAGAACAGTGGCAGATGCGAGTGTTGCCTTTCTTGAAGATGGTTAGGGAGAAGGGGATTCAGCGAGGAGTGAAATGATGGTTGCTTCGTCCGTCAAACTTAGACTGCGGGGAGGCGGGGTTTTGTGATACAACGGCTCGTTACTGCCGCGCTACGACCGGGGTGACTCTCCGCCTGCATACTGCCTGCTAATTTCGTGGATGGCATTTGGGCCCGCGCGCTGCATGGCCCGCATGTTGGTGAACAAAAGTATAACGGCATTCAGTAGAGGGAGACGTTTCAATGACCTAGGAGGAGCCAGAAGCGGTAGAGTGTCTCCACTGTACTAGTAGTAATTGTTTTTCTGGGTAGCTGTAGAGTGTCTCCACTGTACTAGTAGTAATTGTTTCTCTGGGCCCAAGACAAAATAGCCAATCAACACTAGTAAATAGTAAAATCAATTCAAAAGGTGCTACCCACACCTAGCACACCCCCCTCCCCCACAAAAGAAACCTGGGTGCTCTTCTTCCTCCTCGCTCCCACCCACCTCACGTCAGCTCGCTCCACTCGTATCCCCAAATTCCTCACCTCACTCCTACAGAAAACCCCAGCTCCCCTTCTTCCTCACTCCTACAGAAAACCCCCAGCTCCCCTTCTTCTTTGCTGCACTACAACTAGGCTTGTCATTCATTACTCTGCTCAAATCTGTGAGTGCGACACGACGCCCTCGAGGAAAATGGAGTCGGCTGACCCCAGCGCCAAGAAGATGAGGCTCCCGCCAGCGGTGACGCCTGTTGTAGATCCCGCACCCGGCAGCGTGGGGAGAAGCGGCGACCCTGCCCCCATCGGATCCCAGGAACCCGTAGAATCTCGGGTGGACCGCATCAGCGATCTCCCGGACGCCATCCTTGGGGAGATCATCTCGCTTGTCCCCACCAAGGATTGCGGCCGCACCCAAGTCCTCTCAATTCGGTGGCACCCTCTATGGCATGCCGTGCCCCTTAATCTCGACTGTCGTTAGCTATCTTTCTTCAATGATTTTGAAATCCCCAGAGCCATCATCTCCTCCCACCAGGGCTCCGTTCAAAGCCTCTGCATCCCATCATGCTACCTGAGCAAGCATACCATGCCCTGCATGATGGACGCCTGGCTGAAATCCCCTGAATTCACAGAACTACAGCTGCTTGAGTTCTACTATTCCCCTGGAAATCACATACCACATACAGAATGCCATGAACTTGTGCCCTCAGCACCGATGTCCATCTCACGGTTTTCCTCCTCTCTCCACACCGCCACCTTTGCGTTGTGCTACCTACCAGACAATCTGGTACTAAACCTTCGACTCCCGTTTCTCAAGAAACTTTCACTTGTGCGGGTTCGTATATCGGAGGCCTCATTGCATAGCATCATCCACTCCAGTTGCCCTGCTAGAGTGCTTAGTGCTTGTTTTCACAGTTAGAATCGGTTGTCTCCAAATAAAGTCGCCTAACCTTGTAAGAATTGGAATTTCTTTTCACGGAAGGCGGCTCATCATCCAAGATGCCCCTTCACTTCAAAGGTTGATCCTTGATTCTAGTTATTCACCATTACAAATAACCGTCCTCTCTGCGCCTAAACTAGAGACCTTGGGTGTAATACATGATCTCTGTGCTCATTTCAATATGGTGTTTGGCTCCACAGTTCTTCAGGTACTTTATATTATCATCTACACTTGTAACCATATGCTGCATTTTAAATTTCTATGCATAATTTATATATCATCTTGAAGTACACATTTTGTACTAATATTATGTTCTATGCTCAATGAAGAGTTTCTCCATGGATGGCCTATCAATGGTGCTGGATTCTGTCAAGATCTTATATATCCAAATGAATAGTTTTGATCTGAATAAGATTATTGGCTTGCTGCAATGCTTTCCATGTCTGGAGAAGTTGTATATAAAGGTGATAATTTCACGCACATTGGAAGCCCGCATATAGTGTACTAGAATTAACAGTTCAGCTGTTGCTCTTTCGACACTCTTCTTTTAGACCTTAACTGTTTTCAATCTTCATGTCTATTTAGGCAACAGGATAGGGTAAGAAAGTTATAACCAATCGGTGGATTCGTAAGCATCGGGATTTTCTCACTTCTCATGAGATTCGATTGAAGATTTGTAGAACGATATGTAGCCAACCGTGCAAACACAAGATTTGTCACATTCTTCTTGCTGAATGCGAGGTTACTATTGTCCATCAGGCTTAAGTTTATCAGCAGCATCGTTTTGACGGATGGGTATGTCGAAGAGCAAAAAAAGGAGTTTCAGGTGGGCAAAAGAGCTTCTGAACGTGCCGGGCTTCTATTTACAACATTTTGTGGTCATAATCCAGTAAATTTTACGATCCAGGATGTTCATTCTATGGACCTGACCGATCCATTTGACTGTGACTGCCGAAAATAGTGCTAGAGTTAGATGTTGTTGCCCTTTTCAATCTGGGTTTTTTTGTAAACCTGATGAACAATCAACCCTCATGCTTTTGTACAGTTTGTAAGCTGGAGTTAGATGTTCCTGCCCTTTTCAACTCGGTTGTGACTATCATATTTTCTTTGAAACAAGGAAAATGGCTTGCCATTCGTTAAATTTAGAGTGAAATATTGTAACAAATCACAACCAAGGGAAATAACATCACTCACGCCGGCTGCTTGAGCTCACTGTGCACTACAGAAGCCAAGTGACTAGCCCCCACCACCCCCACCAGTCAACCCTCGTACTCCCCTCCGCCTGCGACTAGACCGACACATCTTCAACGGCTCTTGTTCGTTCCGTCCGAGGCCTCGCCGTCGTCCTCCGCCTTGCGGCCTTGGTTCGCTCGCCGTGCGCGATGCGCCGCCCTCTTGCGTTGTCAACATCGTCAACAACCGAGAGGAACAAGGAGATGACTGTACGTGGAGAGGATGACAGTAGGGACCCACCAGCGTCATGGCAGTATGCAAGCAAGTGCCTCTATAGTACAAGCCCAAAAATATGGTTCCTCCTAATGGTTGGACATCTGGGGCTCACGCCATCGTCAACGTAGTCAATAAACGAGAGAATTACACTACGAGCGGCTGACACCAGGGACCCAGCAAGTCGCGCAGTTTTTTTGAGGAACAAGCAGTTTTTTTAAGACAATGAGGTACAAGCAGTTGTTATTTATACTAGTTTTAGCGACGGATTAGGGTAACAACGGGGCTGTGCGGGGGCTGTGGCCCGTCTAGCCAGGGTTTTATTTATGTTTACCACATCATGAGCCCAGTTGTGTTTTTTTCTTGCTGAAAATGGCTAGCCCGGTTCTATTTTTTTAAAGAAATACATAAACAAGGCCTACTTGCTTTATCGGCCCTGCTGGGCTGCAAATGTTTCTAGACGAGGAGAGTTTCATTCGATTTGCCCAGAAATGGCTTGTACATTTTTAAAACACATCAAACCGGGAATTAGTTTCATTTTTTTCATTACAAGATCTTAAATTCCATTGATTTTTATGCGTGGACAATTATTTGGATTTTATATTTGTATAAATTATTTTTCAAAATAGTTTGAATGTGAATCAATATTTCTGGATTAAAAACAGTTGACCGCATCGAAATATGCAAAATTTCGTATACTTTTTAACCGTGGCCACAATATGGGGTGTAATGCTAACAAAAAGAAGATGGGCTCCAAAAAAAATCTTAAGAATTAGCAAATGGGCTGTACATTATTAGAAATAATGGCAGATGGGATGTATGCTGTTTTCCACAGATTTGAGGCTGACTTGTGCGCCTACTACAGGTTGACGCGTATGCTTTCATAAAAAAAGGTTGACGCACACGCAACGCCCTGTCAACTTAGTCAACACACGAGAGCAGTGACTGTTGGATATCCATCCAACGGCTGTCGTGCTTTTTCAATCTCTGCTCTTCATGCTCCAGCCGCTCAAACAAGCGCCGGCGGAACTCTCCCTCCTCCCGCGGCCGGCTATGCTGCCACGCAGGCCTCACGCCCCCACCGTACTCCCATCGCTGGCCTAGCCATCGCTCTACTCACCCACACATGCTGTTATTCTCCGGCGACGATAGACGAACCAGTAAACCCTCATACTACTCCGCGTGGGAATCAACTGCCGAGTATTCCCTGGCTCCGTGTCGTTCCCTTCCTAGGCCTCACCGTCGTCCACCGCCCTGGTGCTCTCGGCGCGACCTGGTCAACATGGTCAATGAACGACATCCATCGGAAGTGGACTATACATGGAGAGGCTGACAGCTGGGTCCACGGCCGCACGCAAGGAAATGCCTCCTTATTACGCGCAAAATAATGATTCCTCCACCTGACAGCTAGGACCCACAGGAAGGGCCTCTGTATTTCGCGAAAAAAACGTTCCCCCCACTGACAGGTAGGACCCACCAGCTATATCTTCGCACGCAAGGAAGTGCCTCCTTATTACGCTCAAAAAAATGAATACCCCCTGCTAGCTGGGACCCACCATATTGTTGGGCTGACTTGTGGGCCTACTAAGTTGACGGGGACGGAGGGCTTTGTCAACTTAGTTAATACTCCAGTGACTGTATGATGTCCATCCAATGGCCATACTGCTTCTTCAAGCTCTGGTCTTCTTGCTCCAGCCGCCCAAACCAGCGCCGGTCATGCCGCCTGCTCCTGCCTCCCGTGGCCGGCTGTGCTATCGTCTGCTCCTGCCTCCCGTGGCCCGGCTCCGCGTCGTCCCCTTCCTAGGCCTCGTCGTCGTCCACCGCCGTGGTGCTCTCAGCGCGGCGTGGTCAATGTGGTCAACGACCGACTTCCATCGGAAGAGTACTGTACGTGGAGAGGTTGACAGCTGGGTCCACCGCAGCCGCAAGGAAGTGCCTCCTTATTACGCGGAAAATAATTATTCCTCCACCTGACAGCGGGGACCCACCGTACGGGCCACCAGTATTTTGCGAAATAAATCATTTCCCCTTGACTGCTGGGACCCACCGGACGGGCCACCGTATTTCACGAAAAAAACGTTCCCCCCGCTGTCAGCTCGGACCCACCGGAAGTGCCTCCTTATTACGCACAAAAAATGAATACTCCCCCGGCTAGCTAGGACCAACCTTGGTAGGAGGCTGTCTTGTGGGCCTACTAAGTTGACGGGGCCGAAGGGCTTTGTCAACTTAGTCAATATGAACGATTCTAGCTCCAGTGACCGTACGATGTCCATCCAACGGTCGTAGTGCTTCTTCAACCTCTGGTCTTCTTGCTCCAGCCGCCCAAAGCAGTGCCGGTCGTGCCGCATGCTCCTGCCTCCTGTGGCCCGCTGTGCTGCCACGGAGGCCTCACCGCCCCTACTATTCCCACCGCTGGCCAGGCCCTGCGGCAATGGCAGCCTTACACCGCAGCCGAACCAGTGAACCCTCGTACTCCTCTCCGCGCGGGCTTCCACTGCCGCATCTTCCCCGGCTCCACGTCGTCCCCTTCCTAGGCCTCGTCATCGTCCACCACCGTGGTGCTCTCCGTGCGTTGTGGTCAACGTGGTCAAGGAACGACTTCCATCGAAAGAGTACTGTACATGGAGAGGCTGACAGCTGAGTCCATGACCATAGCCCAGTTTTTTTGTGATTTACCAATTAAGTCGCTCTGTCAGGCCTGTTGGGCTGCAAATCTTTCAAGACGAGGAGAGCTTTTCATTCGGCTGGCCGAGAAAATGGCCCATCAGTAATGAGAAATGGGTTGTACATTTTTAAAACACATCAAACCGGCAATTAGTTTCAAATATTTTTTTTCATTTCAAGATTTTAAATTACATTAATTTTTATGCATGGAGAATTTGTTGGATTTTATATTGATATACATTTATTTTTAAAATCAATTTGAATGTGAGTCGAAATTTCGGGATTAAAAACAGTTCGGACCGCACCGAAATATGCAAAATTTCGTATAATTTTTTAACCGTGGCCACAATATGGGATGTAATGCTAACAAAAAGAATATGGGCTCCAAAAAAACTTTAAGAATTAGCAAATGGGCTGTAATTTATTAGAAATAATGGCAGATGGGCTATATGCTGTTTTCCACAAATTTGAGGCTTTCCTAAAAAAAAGGTTGACGCACAAGCAGTGACGGTTGGATGTCCATCCAACGGCCATCGTGCTCCTTCAATCTCTGCTCTTCCTGCTCCAGCCGCTCAAACAAGCGCCGGCGGGACTACCTGCTCCCTCCTTCCTGTGGCCGGCTGTGCTACCGCAGGCCTCACCGCCCCACCGTACTCTCATCGCTGGCATAGCCATCCCTCTACTCACCCACACCTGATGTTATTCTCCGGTGACGGCAGACGAACCAGTAAACCCTCGTACAGTCGTACTCCCCTCCGCATGGGCATCCACTGCCGCGTCTTTCCCGGCTCCGCGTCGTCCCCTTCCTAGGCCTCGCCGTCGTCCACTGCAGTGGTGCTCTCGGCGTGGCATGGTCAATGTGGTCAACGACCGACTTCCATCGGACGTGGACTGTACGTGGAGAGGCTGACAGCTGGGTCCATGGCCGCAGCAAGGAAGTGCCTCCTTATTACGCGCAAAATAATTATTCCTCCACCTGACAGCGGGGACCCACCGGACGGGCGACCATATTTCGCGAAAAAAGCGTTTCCCCCCTGACTGCTGGGACCCACCAGCTACACCTTCGCACGCAAGGAAGTGCATCCGAAAAAAAACGATTCGCCCCCCTGACCGCTGGGACCCACCAGCTACATCTTCGCAGGCAAGGAAGTGCCTGATTGTTGGGACCCACCTGGTCGAAGCGTACGTAGCGTTGTCATTCTGGTTGCGAACATGTACGTACATATTGGTCGATGTAGAGGCACGCACGTGTCGTAGATTTAGAGGCGCGCACGTGTCGTAGTAGAGACGCGCACGTAGCATGTACACGTACGTACAGCGGCGAGGGTGCAAGAAAGAAAATATGGCCACGTACGTACATACGGCCAGGGTCTCGAATGCCTACTCGCGCATACGTACATGGCTGGGTCGGAATGGAGAAACAGCGTCGCCATCGTGTTCATGGGGAGGAAACAGAATGCGTCGTGTTCATCGGGAGGCAACGGAATGCATGGGAGCCAACCGGCTAGGTCGGAACGGAATGTGTGGTCGTGTTCATCGGGAGGGCTTGGACGGAACAGGCGATGGAAACGAGGCCTGGTGTACCGCACAACGGAGGAAACAACCTTGTGTTCGACCGGCCACGTTCGAAACGGGATCCTGTTCATCGGGAGGGGTCTGGCGTACCGCAAAACAGAGGAAACGGACCTCCTACGGTCGAAACGGGGGTCCTGTTGATCGGGAGGGGTGTGGCAGACCGCAAAACAGACGAAACAGACTTGTGTTGGAGGGCTACGGTTGAAACGGGTGGGGGGGGAGGGGTGTGGCGTACCGCAAAACGGGACTCCACGGGATACTGTTCATCTCGACCGTCGACCTCCTCCAGCCTCCACGGGCTACCGTCGACCTCCTCCAGCCTCCACGAGCTCCTGTTCATCCAGCCTCCACCGCGCGCTACTCCACCGGCTACTGTTCAACCACCCCTCCACGGGCACCCCTCCACCATCTACTGTTCATCCAGCCCTCCACACCATGGGGTCCTGTTCAACCACCCCTCCACGGCCACCCCTCCTCCGTCTACTGTTCATCCAGCCCTCCACACCACGGGTTCCTGTTCATCCAGAGGCAACGCCACCTCTCACTGTTCATCCAACCCCCCCTGCAATGCTCACTGTTCATCCAATCGATCGGCTTCAGTTAGCAGCAGTAGCGAAGGAATCGCTCCATCGGGTTCAGTTAACAGCCATCGATCGATCGCTCGAGTTCAGTAACGCGTAGCCTGTAGTGCAATCGCTCGGGTTCAGTTAGAGCCCAACGCCTCGCTCGGGTTCAGTTAGAGCCAACGCCTCGCACACACACGCGTACGTACGAGAGAAACGTGCATCGCTCGGCCCCCGACCTCCCACCATAATCGGCAACTCCCCGAAATTTTCCTCCCCCTCGCTTCTACCATGGTTTTTTCCGTCATGGACGGCCCAAAGAATGTCATGCAGCTGCGTCTCCGGCCCGCCCAGGACGAAAAGCCCATTTTCTATCATGATTTTTTGTCATAGAAGTAGGAGCCCACCACATCTATGATGATACCGGGTTTTGTCACAATTATCGTCATAGAAGTGTCATATGTATGACAGAAAAAATTCATTCGGCCCAAAATGTCACGGATGTGTCTTTTTTTGTAGTGAAGACATGATTGCTTTGTTAGTATGCTTGAAGTATTACTATTTCTTATGTCAATACGAACTTTTATTTTGATTCATTTGGCTCTGAGCATTCATGCCACAATAAAGAAAATTACATTAAGGATTATGCTAGGTAGCATTCCACATCAAAAATTCTGTTTTTATCATTTACCCACTCGAGGACGAGCAGGAATTAAGCTTGGGGATGCTTGATACGTCTCCAACGTATCTATAATTTTTTTATTGTTCCATGCTATTATATTACCCATTTTGGATGTTTATGGGCTTTACTTTACACTTTTATATCATTTTTGGGAACTAACCTACTAACCGAAGGCCCAGCCCAAATTGTTTTTTTGCCTATTTCAATGTTTCGAAGGAAAGGAATATCAAACAGAGTCCAAACGGAATGAAACCTTCATGAGCGATCTTTTTGGAACAAAAACAATCCAGGAGACTTGGAGTGGACGTCAAGTAACAAGCGAGGCGGCCACGAGGGTGCCTGGCACGCCCCCCACACTCGTGGGCCCCTCGAGCATCAACCGACCTACCTCATTCGCCTATATATACCCCCGTACCCTGAAACCATCGGAGAGCACCATGAAAAACTATTTCCACTGCCGCAACCTTCTGTATCCGCGAGATACCATCTTGGAGCCTTCGTCGGCGCTCCGCCGGAGGGGGAATCGACCATGGAGGGCCTCTACATCATCTCCAAGGCCTCTCCGATGAGTTGTGAGTAGTTTACCATAGACCTTTGGGTCCATAGTTATTAGCTAGATGGCTTTGATACGTCTCCAACGTATCTATAATTTTTGATTGTTCCATGCTATTATATTACCCATTTTGGATGTTTATGGGCTTTACTTTACACTTTTATATCATTTTTGGGACTAACCTACTAACCGGAGGCCGAGCCCAAATTGCTGTTTTTTTGCCTATTTCAGTGTTTCGAAGAAAAGGAATATCAAACTGAGTCCAAACGGAATGAAATCTTCGGGAGCATGATTTTTAGAACAAACGTGATCCAGAGGACTTGGATTGGAAGTCAAGAAACAAGCGAGGTGACCACGAGGGTGGAGGGCGCGCCCCCCCTACTGGGCGCGCCCCCTGCCTCGTGGGCCCCTCGGGCGTCCACCGACCTACTTCTTCCTTCTATATATACCCATGTACCCCAAAAACATCAGAAGCGACCACGAAAAACTATTTCCACCGCCATAACCTTCTGTATCCACGAGATCCCATCTTGGTGCCTTCGCCGGTGCTCCGCCGGAGGGGGAATCGGCCATGGAGGGTTTCTACATCAACACCATAGCCTCTCCGATGAGTTGTGAGTAGTTTACCACAAACCTTTGGGTCCATAGTTATTAGCTAGATGGCTTCTTCTCTCTCTTTGAATCTCAATACCATGTTCTCCTTGATCTCTTGGAGATCTATTTGATGTAACTCTTTTTGCGGTGTGTTTGTCGAGATCGAATGAATTGTGGGTTTATGATCAAGTTTATCTATGAGAAATATTTGAATCTCCTCTGAATTCTTTTATGTGTGATTAAGTTATCTTTGCAAGTCTCTTCGAATTATCAGTTTGGTTTGGCCTACTGGATTGATCTTTCTTGCAATGGGAGAAGTGCTTAGCTTTGGGTTCAATCTTGCGGTGTCCTTTCCCAGTGACAGCAGGGGCAGCAAGGCATGTATTGTATTGTTGCCATCGAGGATAAAAAGATGGGGTTTATATCATATTGCATGAGTTTATCCCTCTACATAATGTCATCTTTCTTAATGCGTTACTCTATTCTTTATGAACTTAATACTCTAGATGCATGCTGGATAGCGGTCGATGTGTGGAGTAATAGTAGTAGATGAAGGCAGGAGTCGGTCTACTTGTCATGGACGTGATGCCTATATACGTGATCATGCCTAGATAATCTCATAATTATTCGCTTTTCTATCAATTGCTCGACAGTAATTTGTTCACCCACCGTAATACTTATGCTATCTTGAGAGAAGCCACTAGTGAAACCTATGGCCCCCGGGTCTATCTCTTATCATATAAGTTTGTTATCTACTTTTATTTGCATCTTTACTTTTCCAATCTATATTATAAAATACCAAAAATATATTTATCTTATCATATTATCTGTATCAGATTTCACTTTCGCAAGTGGCCTTGAAGGGAATGACAACCCCTTTATTGAGTTGGTTGCGAGTTCTTGTTTGTTTGTGTAGGTGCGTGGGACTTCTGAGGAGCCTCCTACTGGATTGATACCTTGGTTCTCAAAACTGAGGGAAATACTTAAGCTACTTGTCGTGGAATTAACACGTCAGATGTCCTTAGTGTGAGGACTTAATCGTGAGGCCAACGCATCAATGTGGTAGCTTGAGAGGGGTTGAGCGGAATCGAGAGACGCAACACACAAGACAAGGATTTAGACAGCTTCGGGCCCCGGGAAACATCATCCGGTAATAGCCCTACATGCTGTTTGAGGCTAGGTCTCATTATCATCACATGGGAGTCGCCATAAACCGGCTCTCCTCTAGTTGTATCTAGCCCTAGAGATTGTTTCTTGCTTGTCCCCCTTTTGGGGAGCCCTACCCCTCCTTATATAAGTTGAAGGGGCGGGTTACATGTAGAGTCCATCTTGGACTAAGACTTGAACTATTTTGACTTCCCTTCCTGGGCTTCTTAACGTCTGCCGGTTTAACATTGTCTGCCGGTTTAACATTGTTTGCCGGTTTAACATTGTCTTCCGGTTTAACATTGTCTGCCGGTTTAACATGGTCTGCCGGTTTAACATGGTCTGTCGGGTTAGGATTGACTTAACACCTGCCGGTGCTACCATCTGTCTTAACTCTGCCGGTTTAACACTCGCCGGTTTACCGTCTCTCTTAGCCATCTGTCTTAACGGTCTGCCGGTTTAACACCGCCCTGGTTTACCAAGTCCCAGCCAGATTATGACTCCGGCCGGGTCATACCGCGGGGTATATCCCGGACATTAGCCCCCAGTTTAATTTGGATTTATCCATGTTAAACTGATCCTGATCATCCTTAAGTCCTTGTCACTTCCTTCTTCTAGAAAATCCGGTTTAATAGGCTAGCTTCATAATCAACTTGCTAACATTGGTTTCTCATAGAAAATATATTGTGAAGAATAACTCCTTTGATTCAGCTCCCAATGCTTCAAAACAATATTGGTCCTTGAAATACTCATCTGATCTTCAGCCGGTTTAAGGACGTAGAACTTGCTGGTTTATCATTGCCAAGATCACCGGTTTATGAATATTGATAGCACCGGGTCATACTTGTAGTTAACATCCAGCTTGAAAATATACCTCTTATATGCCTATCACTTGTAGCCCCCAAGTCTTAAGAAGGTAGCATAGCAACAACTTAAGACTTGCTTCAATATAAATATCACAATCTAGAAGAAATCCAGGTTGTTCATCTCAATCACTAGTCAGAATTGAGTATTCCACATATGTAGCCCCCAAGTACCGGGTTGTCATGCTTGCAGCAACCTGGGACTTGTAATTTTCTGATGCTCATAAAAACTTCAACCAGTGTAGCCCCCAAGGGCCGGGTTATTATGCAATAATGAGCAGGGACTTTGTAAATATAATCATGTAGATTTGAGCAATGATGTATAGCCCCCAAGGGCCAGCTCAGTAAGATAATATTGAGCTAGGACTTGATATATACTTTAATGAAAACAACATCATATGATATAACCCCCATCATGGGGCTTGAATCCACGTCCACAAGGTTAAGAGCCTTGTGCTTTACCAACTGAGCAATGTACCCTTCAATATAATGGATAAAAAGCTTTGTACCTTGAATTGTTGACAGGAGCAATTGATAGCCCCCAAGGGCCGGCTCATTATAATGTGATGAGTCGAGTCTTTAATAATATGAACAAAAAATGACTTTGCATCAGCCCCCAAGTGTCATGGTGCATGCTTGCGGCGACATGAGACTTGCATATTTGATGTAATCTCAACTTAAATAATGTAGCCCCCAAGTGCCGGGTTGTAAGCCTGCAGCAACTCGGGACTATTCCTTCAATTGTAGAATAAATCATATCCATTGACAATATGATAGCCATTGCGCTAAAGCGACTTTGAAAACCTTAATCATAATACTGGTTATTGATAACCATAATAGAAATCGAGCCAGGTTGGCTATTAAAGATTTGAATAATATACCCAATAATTTATAAGCGCATGTTTCCAATAGCGCAATCCAAACATATATTGGCGACTTATAGTCGAAAGCCAAGCCGGGTCAATAAACACCGGATTATAAGTGATTATGTACTGACAACTTGTAGTTGAAAGTCGAGCCGGGTTAATGAACATCGGGTTAATTTCATGACTGATAGTCATGCCGGGTCAATCGACGCTGGTTCAAATTAAAATTTATCAAAAGAGAAAAATCTTGACAAAGGCAAATAAAATCATGTAGTCGAGGCTTTTCAAGGGCTGCCAGGCCCAAATTCGAGGCTTTTCATGGGCTGCCAGGCCGCTGAGTTAAACCATTTGACAAAGCCTTTTAAGATGGACCTCCAACTAACCAATCGTTGTTTTAACTTTGACAAGTTCAGGGTCTGTATAAGATTGACTTGTCAAACGTTCAGCGGGTCATGCCAGGATTACCTGGATAGGAGTGGCTTACTTGATGAAGGCAGGTTAACCCGGGGTTTTAGGTGAATACACCAGGCTTCCAAGTCGTGCTTGATAGCATATTACAAGGGTCCTTTCAAACTCTTTGTTGCATTGCACAAAGAACCCCAAGTAACTTTGTGAGTTGTGCTCAATGGGTGCCTATGTTTGAGCTGTGCGTAGCAACAAGACTCTCTTTGGCCCCTTGGGTGTGAAGCTCCCAAGCTTTGTTGTGGCGTGATAGCCGGATTAATGGACATGACTCTGCTTTGTCAACTGAAGCCCCCATTCGCTATATTTTTGAGTTGTGCTCGGTGGGTGCCTAAGTTTGAGTTGTGCTGTGCGACAAACTCTCTTTGGCCCCTTATGATAATATTGGCTTGATAGCCACATCAAGAGGGTAGTAATGCTATGTTCTCTTTGGTAAACACACCTATATTTGAACAGGAAGCCCCCAAGTGATCATATGAAGATGAGCCCATAAGGCAGGATACCCATGTTTGAACCACGCGTCAGAGCAGCAGGTCCTCTTTGGCAACCTTTAACTTTTTACAATAAATTCTTCTTGAACCGGTATTTTGAGCCGGCTATCGAGAGCTTCAAAGCTTTGTGGGAGATAACTTCCCTTTATCCGGATATTAAACCGGAATCCTTCTTTTTAAGCCGGAATTTTTTTGACGGCCTTTAAATTTGCACCAATATGGCGGTTTAGGGTCCTGCATTAGACAACCTTGCAAGCCGGAGTAATTGCTCTTTTAAAGAAAGCAATATATAATATAAAAATATACTA
The DNA here is from genome assembly GCF_002162155.2 of Triticum dicoccoides. Classification (NCBI taxonomy): domain Eukaryota; kingdom Viridiplantae; phylum Streptophyta; class Magnoliopsida; order Poales; family Poaceae; genus Triticum; species Triticum dicoccoides. The sequence continues at coordinate 394,619,661 of NC_041389.1, forward strand.
GATGGGTATCACCTGAATTCCAGATGATCCAGAAATTTTTGGTAATCCGGAACTTTTTGATAGTCTGGCCAAAACTTTTTTTTGATAATCTAGAACTTTTGAACCGGAACTTCTTGATAATCTGGCCGGAACTTTTTGATAATCTGGCTAGAACTTCTTGATAACCCGGCCGGAACTTTTTGATAATCCGGAACTTTTTGATAGACCGGCCGGAACTTTTTTGATAATCTAGAACTCTTAAACCGGAACTTCTTGATAATCCGGCCGGAACTTTTTGATAACCCGGCCGGAACTTTTTGATAACCCGGCTGGAACTTTTTGATAACCCGGCCGGAACTTCTTGATAACCCGGCCGGAACTTCTTGATAATCCGGAACTTTTTGATAGTCCGGCTGGAACTTTTTTGATAATCCAGAACTTATAAACCGGAACTTCTTGATAATCCAGCCGGAACTTTTGGATAACCCGGCCGGAACTTTTTGATAATCCGGAACTTTTTGATACTCCGGCCTGAACTTTTTTTCATAATCCAGAACTTTTGAACCAGGACTTCTTGATAATCCGGCCGGAACTTTTTGATAACCCGGCCAGAACTTTTTGATAGTCCGGCCGGAACTTTTTTGATAATCCACTTTTTTTGATAATCCAGAACTTTTGAACCAGAACTTCTTGATAATCCGGCCGGAACTTTTTGATAACCCGGCCGGAACTTCTTGATAACCCGACCGAAACTTTTTGATAATCGGGAACTTTTTGATAGTCCGGCCGGAACTTTTTTGATAATCCAGAACTTTTGAACCGAAACTTCTTGATGATCCGGCCGAAACTTTTTGATAACTGAGGGAGTCCCGGATTAGGGGGTGTCCGGATAGCCGGACTATAACCTTCGGCCGGACTCCTGGACTATGAAGATACAAGATTGAAGACTTCGTCCCGTGTCCAGATGGGACTTTCCTTGGCGTGGAAGGCAAGCTTGGCGATATGGATATGTAGATCTCCTCCCATTGTAACCGACTCTGTGTAACCCTAGCCCTCTCCGGTGTCTATATAAACCGGAGGGTTTTAGTCCGTAGGACGAACAACAATCATACCATAGGCTAGCTTCTAGGGTTTAGCCTCCCTGATCTCGTGGTAGATCTACTCTTGTACTACCCATATCATCAATATTAATCAAGCAGGAGTAGGGTTTTACCTCCATCGAGAGGGCCCGAACCTGGGTAAAAACATCGTGTCCCTTGTCTCCTGTTACCATCTGCCTAGACGCATAGTTCGGGACCCCCTACCCAAGATCCGCCGGTTTTGACACCGACATTGGTGCTTTCATTGAGAGTTCCTTTGTGTCGTCACCTTTAGGCCCGATGGCTCCTCTGATCATCAACAACGATGCGGTCCAGGGTGAGACTTTTTTCCCCGGACAGATCTTTGTATTCGGCGGCTTTGCACTGCGGGCCAATTCGCTTGGCCATCTGGAGCAGATCGGAAGCTACGCCCTTGGCCATCAGGTCAGATTTGGAAGTTTGAACTACACGGCTGACCTCAGCGGAGACTTGATCTTCGACGGGTTCGAGCCGCAGCTGAGCGCGCCACACTATCACGATGGGCATGATCTAGCTCTGCCGCCGAACAGTGCCTAGGAGGCCGCCCCAGTGTCCGCTCCGACCCTTAGCTCGAAGCCAACTGCGCCAATCGAGGACAGGTGGATGGACACCGCCTCAGGGGCTGCAATCCCTATGGTGATCGATCCGAACACCAGCCTTGTCCTTTGCGAAGCTCGTGACTCCAAGGTGCCGGACTCCTCTCCGGACTCCAAACCTTCCGCACCCCTGCCAATCAAACCTGATTGGGCGCCGATCATGGAGTTCGCCGCCGCAGACATCTTTCAGCACTCGTCCTTCGGCGACATTCTGAATTCACTAAAGTCTCTCTCTTTATCAGGAGAGCCCTGGCCGGACTATGGTCAGCAAGGTTGGGATGCGGACGACGAAGAAATTCAAAGCCCACCCACCACCCACTTCGTAGCCATTGTCGATGATTTAACCGACATGCTCGACTTCGACTCCGAAGACATCGACGGTATGGACGCCGATGCAGGAGACGACCAAGACACAGCGCCTATAGGGCACTGGAAGGCCACCTCGTCATACGACATATACATGGTGGACACCCCAAAAGAGGGGAATGGCAATGGAGCAACGGAGGATGATCCCTCTAAGAAGCAGCCTAAGCGTCGGCGTCAGCGGCGCCGCTCTAAATCCCACCAAAGCAAAAAACGGCGATTCTGGCATGGGAGATAATAACACCCCGGACAGTGCCGAATACAACCCCCTCCAGCAGGATTCAGCACAGGAGGAGGGAGAAGCCAGCCCTCATGAGAGAGCGGCAGACAGAGAGGTAGAGGACGATAATTACATGCATCCCTCCGAAGACGAGGCAAGCCTCGACGACGACGAATTTGTCGTGCTTGAGGATCCCGTCGAACAAGAGCATTTCAAACGCAGGCTTATGGCCACGGCGAACAGCCTCAAGAAAAAACAGCAGCTTAGAGCTAACCAAGACCTGCTAGCCGACAGATGGACTGAAGTCCTTGCGGCCGAAGAGTACGAACTCGAACGCCCCTCCAAGAACTACCCAAAGCGCAGGCTGCTACCACGACTAGAGGAGGAAGCACCTAAACCTACATCACCAGCGCACGACGCGGCCGACCGACCACCTCGTGGCCGCGACAGAGAGGCCTCTCGGCCATCCACTCAAGCCGCACCCCGGCGTCACTCAAAAAATACCAAGGCACGGGGAAATGCGCCAGACCTGCGAGAGATATTGGAGGACAAGGAAAGGCAAACATGATCGATCTACGGATCGTGTGGCCGCCCCATGACACGTGACGATAACCGTCACGCTGGGTACGGCAAATACGGCCAGGCCGAACACAGCAGACAAAGCTCATTTGAGCTACGTCGTGATATAGCCCAGTACAGAGGCGCCGCACACCCACTATGCTTCACAGACGAAGTAATGGATCATCAAATCCCCGAAGGTTTTAAACCCGTAAACATCGAATCATACGATGGCACAACAGATCCAGCGGTATGGATCGAGGATTATCTCCTTCATATCCACATGGCCCGAGGTGATGATCTACACACTATCAAATACCTCCCACTCAAGCTCAAAGGACCAGCTCGGCATTGGCTTAACAGCTTGCCAGCAGAATCAATTGGTTGCTGGGAGGACTTGGAAGCCGCATTCCTCGACAACTTCCAGGGCACCTATGCGCGACCACCAGACGCCGATGACCTAAGCCACATATTTTAGCAGCCAGAGGAATCGGCCAGACAATTCTGGACACGGTTCCTAACCAAGAAAAATCAAATAGTCGACTGTCCGGACGCAGAGGCCCTAGCAGCCTTCAAACATAACATCCGTGACGAATGGCTTGCCCGACACCTAGGACAGGAAAACCCGAAATCCATGGCAGCCCTCACAACACTCATGACCCGCTTTTGCGCGGGAGAAGACAGCTGGCTAGCTCGTAGTAATAACATGACCAAGAGCCCTGGTAATTCAGATACCAAGGACAGCAATGGCAGGTCACATCGCAACAAGCACAAGCACCGCATTAACGGCGACAATGCTGAGGATACGGCAGTAAATGCCGGATTCAGAGGCTCTAAACCCGGTCAGCGGAAAAAGCCATTTAAAAGAAATACTTCGGGCCCGTCCAGTTTGGACCAAATACTTGATCGCTCGTGCCAGATACACGGCAACCCCGAAAAACCAGCCAATCACAACCACAGGGATTGTTGGATGTTCAAGCAGGCAGGCAAGTTAAGTGCCTAAAACAGGGACAAGGGGCTGCATAGCGATGACGAGGAGGAGCCCCGGTCGCCGAACAATAGGGGACAGAAGGGCTTTCCCCCACAAGTGCGGACGGTGAACATGATATACGCAACCCACATCCCCAAAAGGGAGCGGAAGCGCGCACTCAGGGATGTATATGCGTTGGAGCCAGTCGCCCCGAAGTTCAACCCGTGGTCCTCCTGCCCGATCACTTTTGATCAAAGGGACCACCCCACTAGCATCCGCCACGGCGGATTCGCCGCATTGGTTCTAGACCCAATCATTGATGGATTTCACCTCACTAGAGTCCTCATGGACGGTGGCAGTAGCCTGAACCTACTTTATCAGGATACAGTGCGAAAAATGGGCATAGATCCCTCAAGGATTAAACCCACAAAGACGACATTTAAAGGCGTCATACCAGGTGTAGAGGCCAACTGTACAGGCTCAATTACACTCGAAGTGGTCTTTGGATCCCCGGATAATTTCCGAAGCGAGGAGTTAATCTTCGACATACTCCCGTTCCGCAGTGGCTATCACGCCCTGCTCGGACGAACGGCATTTGCAAACTTCAATGCGGTGCCGCACTACGCATACCTCAAGCTCAAGATGCCAGGCCCTCGAGGAGTCATTACGGTCAATGGAAACACCGAACGCTCTCTCCGAACGGAGGAACATACGGCGGCCCTCGCGGCGGAAGTACAAAGTAGACTCTCAAGGCAATTCTCCAGACCGGCTATTAAACGTCCGGACACCGTCAAGCGCGCCCGGAGTAACCTACAACAAGACCGCCTGGCACGTTCCAAGCAAGCGTAGCAGTGCGGCCCCAACCCCAGCCCTCGCGAAATTGCGAAACCAGTACCATGCATACATAATTACGCTCTGGAAATACCATGGGCATAAGGGGATGGGCACAACCACGGCACGCCCAAAATGCGGCTCAACCGCACTAGGGGCTCCTAATTTCGTCATTTCTTTTTTCTTACTTTCAGGACTCCACTCTCCGGAAGGCCTGTCCGGCAGTACAATCGCCGGACACACGATGCAATAGCCAGGGAGGTAGCAAGCTACGTCGAATGTCTAGGTGGTCTCTATAACGAGCTAAATACCTGTCTTACATAAAGTTCCGCAGCTTGCCCCTGGAGGGAGACATGTCAAATAATCCCACTCTTGCTTATCGCACTATTTGTATCGTTCTGCTTTCACAGCAGCCTCTTAATAAACAATACATAGCTCTTGTCTATTATTGCATTCATTTTTTATGTAAATATGTTCAGTTATGATATTATGCAACCGTACACTTTGGTACGGCCAATACACCAGGGGCTTAAGTACCCCAGAATATGGTGTGAGAAGTCCGAACACTCTCATGAGTGCGGCACCACGAACTTATAACATTATATGCATCGGCTCCGAATCATGTCTTGGGTCAATAGTTGGGTTTGCCCGGCTCCCTTGTGTTGGTACCTTATGTTCCGTTATATCGGCTAAGGTAGCGCTGGGAGAACTACTGCGATTGTGCCCCAGTTGAGCTGGGTTAAGCACCTTAGTAGAGAAAGCTAAAACTGACCGTCATGATAGGGCGAGAGCCGGTCGCTGTTCGAGAGGTTTCGAGTCCCTAAAGACTTATGCCGCTTAGAGCAAGGAGCTGGCTTTGTCCATCCTAGGCGTGGATAGCGCCCCGAACTCGGTCTTCCAAATACTAGGGGCTTCGCCAAAATTTAAATTTATAGAATTCTATGGATAAGTGAGAGTGATAAAGCATTATAGTCCGATTGCCTTGTTCGTTGTGCTAAGCGCCTCCCTCGAAGGACCCAAGAATGGGAACAAGAGCGCTCAGGTTTATCCCGAACACCCCAGCACTAGTGGCATGGGGGTAGAAGCCCACGACTCGCCATCTCTCAGATTTAATAAACAACTGCACATAAGGTAATATTTTAAATTCAACAAGCATTGCTTAGCGCATATGAACAAGTTTTCAGCGCACAGGATAACACGAGTTTACTCAAAAATTACATCCTTGGAACACTCACCCGCCACAAGGCGGGCACCCTTCAGGACGCCCTCATAATACATCTCGGGCTTGCGATGCTCCTTCCCCTCCGGTGGCCCATCTGTCACCAGCTTCTCAGCATCCATCTTGCCCCAGTGTACTTTAACACAGGCAAGGGCCCTATGGGCGCCTTCGATGCATAAGGAGCGCTTGATGACCTCAAGCCATGGACAGGCATCCGCCAGCCGCCTCACCAGCCCAAAGTAGCTCCCAGGCATGACCTCCCCATGCCATAGCCGGACTATAAGGCCCTTCATGGCCTGTTCGGCTGCCTTATGGAGCTCGACCAGCTGCTTCAGCTGGTCGCTCAAGGGCACTGGGTGTCCGGCCTCACCATACTGGGACCAGAACACCTTCTCCGTCGAGCTCCCTTCCTTGGCTTGGTAGAATGCGGCAGCATCAGACACACTACGGGGCAGATCTGCGAATGCTCCTGGAGAGCTCCGGACTCGGGTAAGTAACAAGTAATTCACTTTCATGTGCTTGCTTTGCATAAAGAATGCCTTACCCGCCGCTATCTTCTTCATTGCCTCAATTTCCTGGAGGGCCTTTTGGGCTTCGGTCTTGGCAGATTTGGCGCTCTCAAGGGCCGAGGCAAGCTCGGACTCTCGAGTCTTTGAGTCAAGCTTCAACCTCTCGTGTTTTTTCACAAGAGCATGGAGCTCTTGCCGCACTTTTGCCACCTGCGCCTCCTGCTTTTCTCGCTTGGTGCGCTCCAGGGCCGCATTGTCTTTGGCCTTGGACAACGCTTCCTTCAGGGTCGTCACCTCGGTTGTGGCCCCTGTAATACTCACGTTGGTCCTGTCATTATTTGCAACCAGATCTTTTTATATATACTTATATAAGGTACTACTTACCTTCCTTGTCCTCGAGCTGCTTCTTGGCAAGGCCGAGCTCGTTCTCGGACCGCTCGAGGCTCTGCTTCAATGCATCGACCTCCGCAGTCAGTGCGGCAGATGTCAGCAGCGCAACCTGCATTCCCATATTGACATACTTATGTAGACTCCTGCGTATATCTGTTTAGATCCTTAGTCCGGCTTTTCTTTCCGAACACCAAACTGAGCATCAGGGGCTACTGTCTATGCGGTAATATTTTTACATATCTCAAATACATACCTCAAAGCCTGTTAGAAGGCTGGCACAGGCTTCCGTCAGCCCGCTCTTGGCGGACTGAACCTTCTAGATCACCGCACTCATAATAGTGCGGTGCTCCTCGTCGATGGAGGCGCCGTTAAGCACCTCCAGCAAATTATCCGGTGCCTCCGGTTGGACGGAGGTCACCGGCGTCGTAGGCTTGCCCTTCTTATTAGGGGGGCGCCTGCCGGAATCCGGAATCATTGAAGGTTCCGGTGCGGTGTCCGACCCAGGGCCAGACTTAGAGCCCTTTGGGGTTTTGTACCCTTGGCGCCTGGAGTCTGGGAGGTCGCCTTGCGCGCCTCCAGGACCACCTCCTCCTGGCTTAGCCCCTTTCGGGGCTCCACCTCGGCATCGTCCGTAGGGCGAGGGGAGGTAGCGGTCGGGAGTGAAAGACTATTCACATCTGACGAATCCAGGGAGCCGCTCGACGAAGCGCCGAGCTGGACCTTGGGCGGACTGCATGATTATATTTGGCGTCACAAGATACCGTGCAATAAAGGAACGCCATAAGTTATTTTCATATCCGGATACTTACGATTTTGCCAGGGGCTTGGCCCTGGACGGCCACTCCTCTTCGCCGTCGTCGGCGTCGGCGGAATGGTCCGGAGGAAGGGTCCTTCCCTTCTTGGACCCTCCGGCCCCCCTAGTTGGGGTAGCCTTCCTGTCACGCCCAATATGCGACCCTATCCAAAAGGAACTCGAAGGTCCCACCAAGGATAGACCCGCATATTGAAACACTTTTGCAAGGTGGATATCATTACATCAATGTTACATAATACATGGGGATACATACAAGAGGCATACAATGCCACACGAATACAACATCACAATACATAAGAGCATCACAAACAGAAAGTCAAACGACATCCACCCTGCTAGCCCAGGCTGCCGACCTGGAACCTATCCCCTGATCGAAGAAGAAGTAGAAGAAGAACTCCAAGACAAGCAAACATCGCTCTCGCGTCAAGATCATTGCATAACCTGCACCTGCAACTGTTGTTGTAGTAATCTGTGAGCCACGAGGACTCAGCAATCCCATTACCATGGGTATCAAGACTAGCAAAGCTTAAAGGGAAAGGAAGGGGTAAAGTGGTGAGGCTGCAGCAGCGACTAAGCATGATATGGTGGCTAACATACGCAAATAAGAGCGAGAAGAGAGCAAGCGGAACGGTCGTGAAGCTAGCAATGATCAAGAAGTGATCCTTAACTCCTACTTACGTCAAACATAACCCAAAAACCGTGTTCACTTCCCGGACTCCGCCAAGAAGAGACCATCACGGCTACACACACAGTTGATGCGTTTTAATTCGGATCTGGTGTCAAGTTGTCTACAACCGGACATTAACAAATTCCCATTTGCCTATAACCACAGGCACGGCTTTCGAAAGATTATACCCTACAGGGGTGTCCCAACTTAGCCCATGACAAGCTCTCGCGATCAACGAAGGAATAGACCTTCTCCCAGGAAGACCCGATCAGACTCGGAATCCCGGTTTACAAGAAATTTCGACAATGGTAAAACAAGACCAGCAAGACCGCCCGATGCGCCAACAATCCCGATAGGAGCTGCACATATCTCGTTCTCAGGGCAACACCGGATAAGCGAAGCGTACAGGAACCGACGTAACCCAAGTTGCCAAGGGATGGCCCCGCACGGTGCTCTAGTTTGGACCAACACTTAGACAAGCATTGGCCCGGGGGGGGCTGTAATAAAGATGACCCTTGGGTTAATTACTCCCAAGGGAAATATAGGTGGTGGTGAGGCAAATGGTAAAACCAATGTTGGGCCTTGCTGGAGGATTTTTATTCAAAGCGAACTGTCAAGGGGGTCCCATAAATCACCCGACCGCGTAAGGAACGCAAAATCCGGGAACATAACACCGGTATGACGGAAACTAGGGCGGCAAGAGTGGAACAAAACACCAGGCATAAGGCCGAGCCTTCCACCCTTTACCAAATATATAGATGCATTAATAATATAAGAGATATTGTGATATCCCAACCAAAATCCTGTCCACCATGGAGAAATCTTCAACTTCACCTGCAACTAACAATGCTATAAGAGGGGCTGAGCAAAGCGGTAACATAGCCAAACAACGGTTTGCATATGAAAGGTGTCAAAGGTTAGAGGTTCATGGCAACATGGGATGGCTCGACAAACAGATGATAGGTAGCGCAGCAAAGCGATAGAACGAAGCAACTAGCATAGCAATGATAGTAGTGAGATCCAGGGTAGCGGTCATCTTGCCTGAAATCCCGCTAGGAAGAAGAACGAGTCCATGAAGAAGACGAACGGGAGTAGTCGAACGAATCCTCACAATCGCAACATTATCGGAATTAAGACGCAACACCGGAAAGAAACAAATAACATAGTGAACAACCATCACATAACCGTGGCATGATGCACAAACAAGTATGATGCATGTCTGGTTTAATAAGGCATGGTATGGCAAGTGAAACAAACAATACTACAAGTTAAGTGGAGATCAATATGCAACGAGTTGCATATTGACAAAACACCACATGCAATTATTTAGTTTGATCTCGGTTATGTACCCAACAATTTTAAATGTTGTTAAACATGGCAAGAGGTGAAGCATATGAAAAACTACCTATCTAGACAAGTTTAAATGAGGCCGGAATAACAAACAACAAGTCCGGAAAATCCCCATATGCATATTTTAGATTCGGTACTGTTCTGTCCTAAACCACATTTTAAGGTTGTTAAACAGTAAAATAAAGTGGACCATGTTAAACTAGGCATTTTTCCACCCCATTTACATATAAATTTTATTTAAAACCGAGCTACGGTTATTTAGTTATGAATTAAAGCATTTTAACATGGAATATTAGCAAATTTGAACAAACAGCAAGTTAAACATTTTTAACATGGATGAAAATGGCATATTATTAATCTACACAAAATTCTAAGCAATTTACATGTTTAAACCATTTTAATCCGATGCACGGTTTGGGAGTAATTAAATGCATGAAGTGCAAGGGGTTTTCTGTAAAACTGTTAATCCTCGGATAAATAGACAAATTTGCAGTCAGGGAAAAAAATATGCGGGCCGAAATCTGGAACAGAGGCTGAACAGGGCAGGCGCTGGGGGAGGCAGCTCACCATGGGCCTTGGCCCGGTCGGTCGGAGCTGGGCCGCGGGCAGGCTGGAAGGGGGCGCTGGGCTTGGCTGGCTTCGGCTGGGCCTGGCGCTGGCTGCGGCTGGGCCTGGCGCGCTGGGCCTGAGGCGCTGCAGAGGAAGGCCCACGCAGGGGAGGTCATCGGCCTTGCCCGAGGCCGAGGCGAGGCTTGGCGGCGGCGGCGGGACGAGGGGAGCCGGCGGCGCGGCGAGGGATGGCCGGAGGAGTCCGGGATGGCGCGGATCCGGCGGATCCCGGGCGGATCCATCTGTTCCCGGTGGCGGCGGCGGCAGAACGACTCCGGCGAGGTTCCTGGAGAGAGAGAGAGAGATCTAAGAGAGAGAGAGAGAGAAGCGAGAGGGAGAGGGGCGACAGGGAGGCGCGACCTGGACGGAGGTGGTCGGCGACGGCGAAGCCCGGCAGTGTTCCGGTGGCGCGCACCGGCGCGAGGCAGCGGCAAGGCGGCGGAGGCGCTGGGCAGCGGGGCTGGCGAACGGGAGGAGGTCGGGCTTGTGGGAGAGCGGGGACACGACAGCGCGGGGTCGGGCCGACCCGGGCCCAGATGGGCTTGCGCGGGCCGCGCGCGGGCTCGGGCGGATGGGGGCGCTGGAGGGAGGCGCAGGGGACGCGTGGAAGGCGGGGAGTGGGCGCGGGGGCGGCTCGGCTGACTTGGTGGCGGCGCTGGGTGGTGGCTGGCGGCGGGGGCAGTGCCAAGTGGCGGGCAGGAGGTGGCCGGGCACGGAAAATGAGGCGTCGGCGGCTGGGAGGTTAGGGGAGGATGCTAGGGGTAGGTTTAGCCCAAAAATGGCAAGGGGAGGGGGTTTATATAGCAGTTTTGGCTAGGGTTTGGTCTAGGGGGGTTTCTGCTCCGTTTTCGGACATCGGATCTCGATCCAACGGTCCGGAGCGGAGGGGGTTAGACAGGCCTAGCTGGGCTGTGACGAGAGGGTTGGGCTGAGAGGAGAGGGGAGAAATGCAGCCCGGCAATGGTTTCGGAGACCGAAACATCCGACGATTAAACCGGCAACGGTGCCACTACGGATGACGGTTGGGCTATCAAACAGACTCCGAATGCGACGAAACTTGGCAGGCGGCCGGTCTACACTATAATAAGACCACACGACAAGTTGCAACCCATTCCGAGAACATTTTTATGCCACTAATAAAATAATATTTCGGAGGTGCCGCGGGCGTGTGTGAGAGTGTCGGGGCTCGGAATGGACAAAGGAGAGAACCGGGGAAACCCGGATGGATGCAAGTTTTGAAAAACATGCGGATGAAATGCCGATGATGACATGAGATGAGATGCATAACAAAAACAAAATGCAAAACAACAGACCAAAACCCAACCACGGAGGAAATAATAAATCACATAGCTGGAAATGGCAAGAGTCGGAGTTACGAATATGGAAAGTTGCATCCGGGGCGTTACAACACTCCACCACTACGAGAGGATCTCGTCCCGAGATCTAGGATGGCACCAGGGAGAAACGGAAGAGGACGAGAAGAGGTAAAACTAAGTTGCTTCTTCGACAAACAAGTGAAACCATGAACCTTGAGAGGTTGAGCAAAATGAAGAAAGAAAACAACGGAGATGGCCAAGATTGCAAACAGTCTGTTAGAAAAGAGGAACAAGGAACATTACGAGAACTTGAAGGTTTCCAAGACATGAATGACGAGCACAATGGACAAGAAGGAATTGAAACCACTCTGGTTGAAACGAGATAAGAATGAATAAGAATGATATAATTTTGACAGCACTCCGACTGTAAATGGAAGAAATTGAACATGAACTTGACAAGATGAGAGGATACTTGATGAAATCAACAACACACTGCCTCCGGAACTATTGAAAAAAATGGCACAAGGGGTAAGAAAGATTTCAGACAGCACTCCGGTTGAAAAGAGAAGCAAAACTTGATAAGATGAAAGAGCTTGAATGAGAACACAACACTCTGGTTAAATGGATAAGCACGAAAAGAACATGATCTTGACAAAACGAGATGATTAGTGAAGAGAGCAACATCACAATGCCTCCAGAACGAAAGAATAGAAGCTAGATTGTTGGGATAAAAGGGACGGAGAAGAAAATGACAATTTCTGCCACAAATGAACTTGGAAAGCATCCTTGCAAAGAAGGATTTAATGGAGTTGTTGGAAAATCAACAACGAAAAGCACAAGCTTATTATGGGCTTATGGCAAACATCTCAAAATGATGAGGTGACAACCGGCCACTAATAGAAACAATTGATTGGTTGAGATCAATGAAGATAAGAGAAACTTCTTTCACCAAGAGGATCATTGGAGAACTTGGGTCATTGATAAGCACCACAATTAGCAACATTCATTTGGGAAGGCTTTTAGGTGAAACTTTTACCAAGATAACTCCAAGGAAGAAAATGATGGGTTTAAAATACCTCATTCTTGACAACATGTGAATCGAGAAACATGAATGGAAATTGTCCAGAATGATATAACACCACTTCAAAAGATAAGGTAGAAAGATTGCACTTTGGAATGCAAGATGAAGAATACTTGAGCTCCTCAAAACAAAACATGTGTTGAGCACCATGTTTATTTTAGAGTATAGCTTGGCGGGTCATAACTTCGAGAGAAATCTTGAAGAGCAATTTAAGAATGAAAAGAATCCTTGATGAACCACCATGTAGAGCCTCCATGAAGAACTCCGGTAATAAAAGGATGATAGAAAGAAAGAGAAGTTGAGAACACAAGGTGAAGCCTTGCGATGATTTAGATGAAGCTTCGCGACGAGATAATGCAGAAAACTTGGAACTCCGGAAAAAAATAGATGAAACTCTAGAACCGAGAATTACTTCATCATGAACAATCTCCGGAAGAAAAGAATTGAATCACCTCGAGGAAATAAGAATAAGATTTATTGTATGCTTATCCTTCATCAAATTAAATTGATGACAAGCAATGGATTTGGCATACTACTTATTCTCGTAGAAAGGATTAAGAGAGATATAGCGCAAACTTGAGAAGGTATTGATGGAACCACCGGTGGGATTGGAAACAACGAATGAATTGATATGATACAAAGGTAGTGAAATCTTGAACGAACCACCGTAAGAACTGAAAATGAACATAGCAAAGGCACAATTCACCGGGAAGAATTGGAAAACGAATGAAGATACTTGAGGGGATTTAGATACATGAGAACGAAGAGAACATGAACTGATTGGAGACCACTTGAGCGATGCACTGGTAAGATTTGGAGAATGATAGCTACACGCTGAGAATGAAGAATTATGACATGATGGCCTTCGGATGATCGAGAAAAGAAAGCAACCCTTGAAATGCGTCGGATGGGTGAAAAGAATTCTCACAATCGAAAACAATTATGAGAGGATGGCATCAAGCTAGAATCATGAATCTTCGAGAGAAAGGACAAGATTTAGAGGAAAAACTCTTCTTTCATCTTCACATGTTGAGAATGAGGATGAGAACCACCATGACAATTGTTGAGATACTCCGGAAGAATTAAAAGAGGAAAGGTTGAGCCAAAGATGAAAAGAATTTGAAAACGACCTTGGAGAAGGCATGTGACTGATGAAAATTCATTCTTACGTCAAACTTGGAAATGAATTTGAGAATGGCTCCGAGAAAATTAGAAGAGTCAGGTAAGATCCTCGGAAAAGACCTGTGGGTTAGGGCCCACTCAAAAGATACACCTTCGAAAAATTACTTGAAAGGGAAATTGCACCGGTTGAGATAAATGACTTGAATGAGATAACAACCTCAAAATATCTTGAACGGATTGAGAATGGAAACACAAGTCTTGCAAGATATCTTCAGTACTCCAGAATAAATGAATAGCGAGAGGTGAATGATTAATTGGTGCACCGGAATGAGAAAGCATTGTGAAAAGAGGAAAAAGGGATAAGATCAACACCGAAAGCTTGAAATGAATCCACCGGAGAAGAAAAAGAACGAAGGATGATGAACTTGAAGCTCCGTTAGTATCTTCGTGAGAATCACCGGATAAGAACATTGATTGAAAAGAATGAAGAGACTTCACATGAATAAATGGATACTTGATTAACATATATGAGTCCTTGCAGAAAAAGGGTGTGCGGCGGGAAAACAAAGGCAACTTGGGATGGATGAAACAAACAACATTGAGAAAACTTAGAATTGATCTTGCGGATGGGGAGAATGATGGGATCATCTCAAAGAGAAGCGCACCGGTTGGAAAAGAATTGACATGACAATCTCGATGATCAAGAAAGATTAGTATTCACATAGCAATATGAGAACACCGTTTAGGGAAGGTATGGAATTAACACTTGACATTGAAGCAACTCGAATACCACAAATAAAACAAAACAAAGGATTTGGCTTGCAGAATAAGCCGGAACAAATACATATGATAGAGATTTACCCAATCCCATATCATGCATCTGTCGGAAAGATATTCTAGGAGCTACTTGAATTCCCACCTATAAAACTCCCGAAACTTTCTGGTTATGCAATCTGGTGTTGGGGATACAGGGGAAGCAATATATCTCACCCAAACTAACAATACCTACATCCAAGTTTTATCCATCCGTCAACACATAACCAAGAAACCTTCGGAAATCGTGTACCTCAACCTTCGAAAAGCATCCGTTATACGAGTTATGGCAATACTCCCAAACTCCCCAGTACTGGGTGACGTCGAGGTTATCTCACCAACAACTGCATAAAAGAGATTTCCGATGTCGGCAAAACTCAGGTATTCCAGAACTGCAACGATAAAATTGTGACGACAACACCTCGGAGCTCAACTCCCCGGGTCAATGCCACATAATAGACAGGAGGCACCAAGAACGATGTTCTCGTCACAAAACCATCGGAACGATTCCAAGATACCCGCGAGATCCTAAAAATAAATTTTAGTGAAATTTGAGAAGAGGAAAGTCAAACATCTACGTCAGGAGTCCTCACCAGAGCGACGAAGGGACTGAGGAGTAAAAAGAATACTACTCTCCGATATATATAATCCTTAGACTCAAAACATTTTTATTCTAGACTCAACAACGGCCAACAAACAAGGGGGCTCCTAGGGTCGGTCGAGGCTCTAATACCAACTTGTCACGCCTAATATGCGACCCTATCCAAAAGGAACTCGAAGGTCCCACCAAGAATAGACCCGCATATTGAAATGCTTTTGCAAGGTGGATATCATTACATCAACATTACATAATACATGGGGATACATACAAGAGGCATACAATGCCACACGAATACAACATCACAATACATAAGAGCATCATCCGACTATGGATGAAACACAAACAGAAACTCAAACGACGTCCACCCTACTAGCCCAGGCTGCCGACCTGGAACCTATCCCCTGATCGAAGAAGAAGCAGAAGAAGAACTCCAAGACAAGCAAACATCGCTCTCGCGTCAAGATCATCGCATAACCTGCACCTGCAATTGTTGTTGTAGTAATCTGTCAGCCACGAGGACTCAGCAATCCCATTACCATGGGTATCAAGACTAGCAAAGCTTAAAGGGAAAGGAAGGGGTAAAGTGGTGAGGCTGCAGCAGCGACTAAGCGTGATATGGTGGCTAACATACGCAAATAAGAGCGAGAAGAGAGCAAGCGGAACGGTCGTGAAGCTAGCAATGATCAAGAAGTGATCCTGAACTCCTACTTACGTCAAACATAACCCAGAAACCGTGTTCACTTCCCGGACTCCGCCGAGAAGAGACCATCACGGCTACACACACAGTTGATGCGTTTTAATTCGGATCTGGTGTCAAGTTGTCTACAACCGGACATTAACAAATTCCCATCTGCCTATAACCGTAGGCACGACTTTCGAAAGATTATACCCTACAGGGGTGTCCCAACTTAGCCCATGACAAGCTCTCGCGATCAACGAAGGAATAGACCTTCTCCCAGGAAGACCCGATCAGACTCAGAATCCCGGTTTACAAGACATTTCGACAATGGTAAAACAAGACCAGCAAGACCGCCCGATGCGCTGACAATCCCGATAGGAGCTGCACATATCTCGTTCTCAGGGCAACACCAGATAAGCGAAGCGTACAGGAACCGACGTAACCCAAGTTGCCAAGGGATGGCCCCGCACGATGCTCTAGTTTGGACCAACACTTAGACAAGCATGGGCCCGGGGGGGGGGGGCTGTAATAAAGATGACCCTTGGGTTAATTACTCCCAAGGGAAATATAGGTGGTGGTGAGGCAAATGGTAAAACCAATGTTGGGCCTTGCTGGAGGAGTTTTATTCAAAGTGAACTGTCAAGGGGGTCCCATAAATCACCCGACCGCGTAAGGAACGCAAAATCCGGGAACATAACACCGGTATGATGGAAACTAGGGCGGCAAGAGTGGAACAAAACACCAGGCATAAGGCCGAGCCTTCCACCCTTTACCAAATATATAGATGCATTAATAATATAAGAGATATTGTGATATCCCAACCAAAATCCTGTCCACCATGGAGAAATCTTCAACTTCACCTGCAACTAACAATGCTATAAGAGGGGCTGAGCAAAGCGGTAACATAGCCAAACAACGGTTTGCATAGGAAAGGTGTCAAAGGTTAGAGGTTCATGGCAACATGGGATGGCTCGACAAACAGATGATAGGTAGCGCAGCAAAGCGATAGAACGAAGCAACTAGCATAGCAATGATAGTAGTGAGATCCAGGGTAGCGGTCATCTTGCCTGAAATCCTGCTAGGAAGAAGAACGAGTCCATGAAGAAGACGAACGGGAGTAGTCGAACGAATCCTCACAATCGCAACATTATCGGAATTAAGACGCAACACCGGAAAGAAACAAATAGCATAGTGAACAACCATCACATAACCGTGGCATGATGCACAAACAAGTATGATGCATGTCTGGTTTAATAAGGCATGGTATGGCAAGTGAAACAAACAATACTACAAGTTAAGTGGAGATCAATATGCAACGAGTTGCATATTGACAAAACACCACATGCAATTATTTAGTTTGATCTCGGTTATGTACCCAACAATATTAAATGTTGTTAAACATGGCAAGAGGTGAAGCATATGAAAAACTACCAATCTAGACAAGTTTAAATGAGGCCGAAATAACAAACAACAAGTCCGGAAAATCCACATATGCATATTTTAGATTCGGTACTGTTCTGTCCTAAACCACATTTTAAGGTTGTTAAACAGGAAAATAAAGTGGACCATGTTAAACTAGGCATTTTTCCACCCCATTTACATATAAAGTTTATTTAAAACCGAGCTACAGTTATTTAGTTATGAATTAAAGCATTTTAACATGGCATATTAGCAAATTTGAACAAACAGCAAGTTAAACATTTTTAACATGGATGAAAATGGCATATTATTAATCTACACAAAATTCTAAGCAATTTACATGTTTAAACCATTTTAATCCGATGCACGGTTTGTGAGTAATTAAATGCATGAAGTGCAAGGGGTTTTCTGTAAAACTGTTAATCCTCGGATAAATAGACAAATTTGCAGTCAGGGAAAAAAATATGCGGGCCGAAATCTGGAACAGAGGTTGTACATGGTAGGCGCTGGGGGAGGCATCTCACCATGGGCCTTGGCCCGGTCGGTCGGAGCTGGGCCGCGGGCAGGCTGGAAGGGGGCGCTGGGCCTGGCTGGCTTCGGCTGGGTCTGGCGCTGGCTGCGGCTGGGCCTGGCGCGCTGGGCCTGAGGCCCTGCGGAGGAAGGCCCACGCGGGGAGGTCATCGGCCTTGCCCGAGGCCGAGGCGAGGCTTGGCGGCGGTGGCGGGACGAGGGGAGCCGGCGGCGCGGCGAGGGATGGCCGGAGGAGTCCGGGATGGGGCGGATCCGGCGGATCCCGGCCGGATCCATCTGTTCCCGGTGGCGGCGGCGGCAGAACGACTCCGGCGAGGTTCCTAGAGAGAGAGAGAGAGAGAGAGAGAGAAGCGAGAGGGAGAGGGGCGACAGGGAGGCGCGACCTGGACGGAGGTGGTCGGCAACGGCGAAGCCCGGCGGGGTTCAGGTGGCGCGCACCGGCGAGGCAGCGGCAAGGCAGCGGAGGCGCTGGGCGGCAGGGCTAGCAAACGGGAGGAGGTCGGGCTTGTGGGAGAGCGGGGACACGGCGGCGCGGGGTCAGGCCGACCCGGGCCCAGATGGGCTTGCGCGGGCCACGCGCGGGCTCGGGCGGATGGGGGCGCTGGAGGGAGGCGCAGGG
>NC_041389.1:394638440-394650464 GCF_002162155.2 Triticum dicoccoides
CAACGGTCCGGAGTGGAGGGGGTTAGACAGGCCTAGGTGGGCTATGACGAGAGGGTTGGGCTGAGAGGAGAGGGGAGAAATGCAGCCCGGCAATGGTTTCGGAGACCGAAACGTCCGACGATTAAACCGGCAACGGTGCCGCTACGGATGGCGGTTGGGCTATCAAACGGACTCCGAATGCGACGAAACTTGGCAGGAGGCCTGTCTACACTATAATAAGACCGCACGACAAGTTGCAACTCATTCCGAGAACATTTTTATGCCACTAATAAAATAATATTTCGGAGGTGCCGCGGGCGCGTGTGAGAGTGTCGGGGCTCGGAATGGACAACAGAGAGAACCGGGGAAACCCGGACGGATGCAAGTTTTGAAAAACATGCGGATGAAATGCAGATGATGACATGAGATGAGATGCATAACAAAAACAAAATGCAAAACAACAGACAAAAACCCAACCACGGAGGAAATAATAAATCACATAGCCGGAAATGGCAAGAGTCGGAGTTACGAATATGGAAAGTTGCATCCGGGGCATTACACTTCCTTTTCTTTCCTCCCCCCACTGGAGGGGGAGAGGCCTCTTCTTCCTCCTCCTCGTCTTCGTGGGAGGAGGGCGCTTCGGAGTCATTGGATGATGAATCCGACACCACCTGGCACCGGGAACTTTTTGGAGTTCCCGTGGCCTTCTTATTGGCCTTCTTCTCCGGCACCACGTGAGGTGCCGGGACCAGCAGCTTCGCCAAGCGGGCATCTGCTGGGCCTTCGGGCAAAGGAGCCGGACAGTCGATTTGTCCGGACTTCTTCTGCCAGTCCTGTCAAAGGAACGGGAGCTCAGAATCCCGCATAGAGTCAAACTATGAAAAACGAGTATCCCATAAAGGGTAAAACAAGCTTACCACGCTGGCTTGCCGCTTCGCGCAGAATGCGCGATCCTCAGTAATGGGAGGCGGAACCTCGGCGCCCTTGAATAGCACCTTCCAGGCATCCTCGTGCGTTGTGTCAAAAAGCCTGGACAAAGTTTGGTGTTGGGCCGGGTTGAACTCCCACAAGTTAAAAGCCCGTCGTTGACACGGGAGGATCCGGCGAAAGAGCATGACCTGGACCACGTTGACAAGTTTAACCTTCTTGTCCATCAGGTTTTGGACGCAGGTTTGGAGTCCGGTCAGCTCTGCCAAATTACCCCACGAAAGGCCCATCTCTTTCCAGGAGGTGAGCCGTGTGGGGATGCCAGATCGGAATTCGGGGGCCGCTGCCCATCAGGGTCACACGGCTCGGTGATGTAGAACCACCCCGATTGCCACCCTTTGATGGTTTCCACAAAGGAGCCCTCGAGCCATATGACGTTGGGCATCTTGGCCAACATGGCGCCTCCGCACTCTGCTGGCTGGCCGCCCACTACCTTCGGTTTGACATTGAAGGTCTTCAGCCACAAGCCGAAGTGGGGCTTGATGCGGAGGAAGGCCTCGCACACGACGATAAACGTCGAGATGTTGAGGATGAAGTTCGGGGCCAGATCGTGGAAATCCAAGCCGTAGTAGAACATGAGCCCTCGGACAAATGGGTCGAGTGGGAAGCCCAGTCCGCGGAGGAAATGGGGAAGGAACACCACCCTCTCATGGGGCCTGGGGGTGGGGATAAGCTGCCCCTCGTCTGGGTGCCGGTGCGCGACGTCGTTGGACAAGTATCCGGCTTTCCTCAGCTTTTTGATGTGCCCCTCCATGACGGAGGAGGCCATCCACCTGCCTCCCGCTCCGGACATGGCTGGAGAAGGTTGAGGTGGGAAGTGCGGACTTGGGCGCTGGAGCTCGAGTGTGCGGAAATGGATAAGCGAAGGAGGAAGAAGGCGTAGATGAAAAAGGTGGATCCTTATCCCCTTATATGGGCGGAAGGAGCTATGTGCCCCACCAGCCTGGTAAAACTCGCTTATCTCCCAAGTGCCGTGATTGATGGCACGGTTGGGTTACCCACGCCCGTATTGATGAGAATCCCGGAATAAGGGGACATGATCTCTGCTTTGACAAGACATGCCAAGGAAACCGCGTCACTAAATATGATGAGGTGGGATAGTAAAACGATTCGAATAAAGGCTTGGCTGTGGCGTGATGTCACGCTGCGGAATACGTCAGCAGATTAGATTTGTGCAAATATTATTCTCACTACGATGGTATGTGGAACTTATTTTGCAGAGCCGGACACTATCCTCGTGTTCAAAATCTTCTATGAAGTATTTGGAGGAGGAACCCGCCTTGCAATGCCGAAGACAATTTGTGTGCCAGACTCGTTGTCATTGAAGCCTGGTTCAGGGGCTACTGAGGGAGTCCCGGATTAGGGGGTGTCCGGATAGCCAGACTATAAACTTCGGCCGGACTCCTGGACTATGAAGATACAAGATTGAAGACTTCGTCCCGTGTCCGGATGGGACTTTCCTTGGCGTGGAAGGCAAGCTTGGTGATATGGATATGTAGATCTCCTCCCATTGTAACCGACTCTGTGTAACCCTAGCCCTCTCCGGTGTCTATATAAACCGGAGGGTTTTAGTCCATAAGATTAACAACAATCATACCATAGGCTAGCTTCTAGGGTTTAGCCTCCCTGATCTCGTGGTAGATCTACTCTTATACTACCCATATCATGAATATTAATCAAGCATGAGTAGGGTTTTACCTCCATCGAGAGGGCCCGAACCTGGTTAAAAACATCGTGTCCCTTGTCTCCTTTTACCATCCGCCTAGACGCACAGTTCGGGACCCCCTACCCGAGATCCGCCAGTTTTGACACCGACAATAACCCGGCAGGAACTTCTTGATAACCCGACCGGAACTTTTTTGATAATCCGGAACTTTTTGATAGTCCGGCCGGAACTTTTTTGATAATCCAGAACTTTTGAACCGGAACTTCTTGATAATCCGGCCAAAACTTTTTGATAACCCGGCCAGAACTTTTTGATAACCCGGAACTTTTTGATAGTCTGGCCAGAACTTTTTTGATAATCCAGAACTTTTGAACCAGAACTTCTTGATAATCCGGCCGGAAGTTTTTAATAACCCGGCCGGAACTTCTTGATAACCCAGCCGTAACTTTTTTGATAATCCAGAACTTTTGAACCGGAACTTCTTGATAATTCGGCTGGAACTTTTTGATAAGCCGGCCGGAGTTCTCCCGTATCCTATGTCGGAACCCTTTGGCAACTCGGACGGAACCTTTTGGTGATTCGGCCGGAACCTTTTGGTGACTCAGATTGTAAACCGGGACCTTTGGGCGATTCGGACGGAACCTTTCGTCGAGGCGGTTGGAACCTTTTGGCGATTCATATGGAACCTTTCGTCGAGGCGGTCGGAACTTTTTAGCGATTCAGACAGAACTTTCATCGAGGCAGTCGAAACTTTTTGGCAATTCAGACAGAACCTTTCGTCGAGGCAGTCGGAACTTTTTGGCGATTCAAACAGAACCTTTCATCGAGGCAGTTGGAACTTTCGTCGAACTTTTTGATCCCCGGAATAGCGCCCTCCAAGAACTCAACACCACCGTGCGCGGGCCCCATGGTGGGTGCCAACTATCATGGAATTAACACGTCAGATGTCCTTAGTGTGAGGACTTAATCGTGAGGCCAACGCATCTATGTGGTAGCTTGAGAGGGGTTGAGCGGAATCGAGAGACGCAACACACAAGTCAAGGATTTAGATAGCTTCGGGCCCCGAGAAACATCATCTGGTAATAGCCCTACATGCTTTTTGAGGCTAGGTCTCAATATCATCACGTGGGAGTCGCCGTAAACCGGCTCTCTTCTAGTTGTATCTAGCCCTAGAGATTGTTTCTTGCTTGTCCCTCTTTTGGGGAGCCCTGACCCTCCTTATATAAGTTGAAGGGGCGGGTTACATGTAGAGTCCATCTCGGACTAAGACTTAAACTATTTTGACTTCCCTTCCTGGGCTTCTTAACGTCTGCCGGTTTAACATTGTCTGCCGGTTTAACGTTGTCTGCTGGTTTAACATTGTTTGCCGATTTAACATGGTCTGCCGGTTTAACATGGTCTGCCGGGTTATGATTGACTTAACACCTGCCGGTGCTACCATCTGTCTTAACTTTGTCGGTTTAACACTCGCCGGTTTACCGTCTGTCTTAGCCATCTGTCTTAACTGTCTGCCGGTTTAACACCGCCCCGGTTTACCAAGTCCTAGATGGATTATGACTCCGGCCGGATCATACCGCGGGGTATATCCCCAACACTACTATTGCTGCATCACCCTTTCCTCTTCAAGGAACACCAACACAAGCTCAAGACGTAGCAGGCTTCTTCTCTCTCTTTGAATCTCAATACAAAGTTCTGCTCGATCTTCTTGGAGATCTATTCGATGTAACTCTTTTTGCGGTGTGTTTGTCAAGATCGGATGAATTGTGGGTTTATGATCAAGTTTATCTATGATAAATATTTGAATCTCCTCTGAATTCTTTTATGTGTGACTAAGTTATCTTTGCAAGTCTCTTCGAATTATCAGTTTGGTTTGGCCTACTAGATTGATCTTTCTTCCAACGGGAGAAGTGCTTAGCTTTGAGTTCAATCTTGCGGTGTCCTTTCCCAGTGACAGCAGGGGCAGCAAGGCACGTATTGTATTGTTGCCATTGAGGATAAAAGGATGGGGTTTATATCATATTGCATGAGTTTATCCCTCTACATCATGTCATCTTTCTTAATGCGTTACTCTGTTCTTCATGAACTTAATACTCTAGATGCAGGCGGGAGTCGGTCTATGTGTGGAGTAATAGTAGTAGATGCAGAATTGTTTCGGTCTACTTGTCACGGACGTGATGCCTATATACATGATCATGCCTAGATAATCTCATAACTATGCGCTTTTCTATCAATTGCTCGACAGAAGTTTGTTCACCCATGATACGTCTCCCTCATGCTAGCCAAAATTTCTTGCACCAAGTAGACATACTACTTGTGCTTCCAAATATCCTTAAACCCAGTTTTTGCCATGAGAGTCCACCATACCTACCTATGGATTGAGTAAGATCCTTCAAGTAAGTTGTCATTGGTGCATGCAATAAAAATTGCTCTCTAAATAGGTATGACTTGTTAGTGTGAAGAAAATAAGCTTTATACAATCTTGTTATGGAAGCCATAAAAGCGACGGACTGCATAATAAAGGTCCGTATACAAGTGGCAATATAAAGTGATGTTCTTTTGCATTAAGATTTTGTGCATCCAACCATAAAAGTGCATGACAACCTCTGCTTCCCTCTGCGAAGGGCCTATCTTTTACTTTATGTCTTTTACTTTATGCAAGAGTCAAGGTGATCTTCACCTTTCCCTTTTTCATTTTATCCTTTGGCAAGCACCTCGTGATGGAAAGATCCTGATATATAGATCCAATTGGATGTAAGTTAGCATGAACTATTATTGTTGACATCACCCAAAGGTGAATACGTTGGGAGGCAACACTATAAACCCCTATCTTTCTCAGTGTTCGATTAAAACTCCATAACCATAAGTATTGCGTGAGTGTTAGCAATTGTAGAAGACTATATGATAGTTGAGTATGTGAAGTTTGCTAAATCAAAGCTCTGACATAGACCCGTCCTGAAAATAAGATGAATTGCAATTGTTTGATGACTAAGAATGAAGTTTGCTAGTTTTCAAGAAAGTTTATGGTCTATGCTTTAACATGTGAATTGCTTGTTACTTGTTCTTGAGAAGTTTTATGAGATGGACTACTGTTATGACATATAATCATGCTAGAAAAGGTGATTGAAATTATCATTGATCAATCTTGTGCACCTGCTAGCATTCACACTTCATAAATTCTTTCTTTTATCATTTACCTACTCGAGGACGAGCAGGAATTAAGGTTGGGGATGCTGGTACGTCTCCAACGTATCTATAATTTATGAAGCATTCATGCTATTATACTATCTGTTTTGAATGATTACGGGCTTTATTATACACTTTCATATTACTTTTGGGACTAACCTATTAACTAGAGGCCCAACCCATATTGTTGTTTTATTGCCTATTTCAGTGTTTCGAAGAAAAGGGATATCAAACGGAGTCCAAACAGAATGAAACCTTTGGGAGCATGATATTTGGAATGAACATGATCTAGGAGACTTGGAGGCAAGCCAGGGAAGTGTCGAGGAAGCCACGAGATAGGGGGCGCGCCCTCCACCCTCGTGGGCCCCTTGAGGCTCCCCCGACCGACTTCTTTCGCCTATATATTCCCATATATCCTAAAACCATCGAAACAAATAAATAGATCTGGAGTTCCACCGCCGCAAGCCTCTGTAGCCACCGAAAACCTCTCGGGAGCCCGTTTCGGCACCCTGCCGGAGGGGGAACCCATCACCGGTGGCCATCTTCATCATCCCGGCGCTCTTCATGATGAGGAGGGAGTAGTTCACCCTCGGGGCTGAGGGTATGTACCAGTAGCTATGTGTTTGATCTCTCTCTCTCTCGTGTTCTCTCTATGGCACGGTCTTGATGTATCGCGAGCTTT
This sequence comes from Triticum dicoccoides, assembly GCF_002162155.2. NCBI lineage: Eukaryota > Viridiplantae > Streptophyta > Magnoliopsida > Poales > Poaceae > Triticum > Triticum dicoccoides. The sequence continues at coordinate 394,644,938 of NC_041389.1, forward strand.
GCTATTATAGTTGGATCTTATGATGTTTCTCCCCCCTCTACTATCTTGTGATGAATTTAGTTTTCCCTTTGAAGTTATCTTATCGGATTGAGTCTTTAAGGATTTGAGAACACTTGATGTATGTCTTGCCATGCTTATCTGTGGTGACAATGGGATATTCACGTGATCCACTTGATGTATGTTTTGGTGATCAACTTGCGGATTCCTCCCATGAACCTATGCATAGGGTTTGGCACATGTTTTCGTCTTGACTCTCCGGTAGAAACTTTGTGGCACTCTTTGAAGTACTTTGTGTTGGTTGAATAGATGAATCTGAGATTGTGTGATGCATATCGTATAATCATGCCCACGGATACTTGAAGTGACAATGGAGTATCTAGGTGACATTAGGGTTTTGGTTGATTTGTGTCTTAAGGTGTTATTCTAGTATGAACTCTATGATAGATTGAACGGAAAGAATAGCTTCATGTTATGTTACTACAGACTCTTGAATAGATAGAACAGAAAGGATAACTTTGAGGTGGTTTCATACCCTATCATAATCTCTTCATTTGCTCTCCGCTATTAGTGGCTTTGGAGTGACTCTTTGTTGCACGCTGAGGGATAGTTATTTGATCCAATTATGTTATTATTGTTGAGAGAACTTGCACTAGTGAAAGTATGAACCTTAGGCCTTGTTTCCTACCATTGCAATACCGTTTACGCTCACTTTTATCATTAGTTACCTTGCTTTTTTTATATTTTCAGATTACAAAAACCTATATCTACCATCCATATTGCACTTGTATCACAATCTCTTTGCCGAACTAGTGCACCTATACAATTTACCATTGTATTGGGTGTGTTGGGGACACAAGAGACTCCTTGTTTTTTGGTTGCAGGGTTGTTTGAGGGAGACCATCTTCATCCTACGCCTCCCACGGATTGATAAACCTTAGGTCATCCACTTGAGGGAAATTTGCTACTGTCCTACAAACCTCTGCACTTGGAGGCCCAATAACGTCTACAAGAAGAAGGTTGTGTAGTAGACATCAAGCTCTTTTCTGGCGCCGTTACCGGGGAGGTGAGTGCTTGAAGATATATCTTTAGATATTGCAATCGAATATTTTTGTTTCTTGTTTTATCACTAGTTTAGTTTATAAAATAAAACTACAAAAAATGGAATTGAGTTTGTCTCATACACTTCATCTTTTTAATATCTTTCCTAAGTATGATGAAAAGGAAAATTGAGCTCAAGTGCTAGAAGAAGAAGTCTATAAAATGTTTGATACTAAATCTTTGAGTGATGAGCATGATTGCAATACTGTTAGTATGAATGCTTTGAATATCCATAGTACTAATAATGATTGCAGTAGTTATGATGAAAATGTCTCCTATAAGCATGTCGATTTTTGTGGAGAGCATTGGTTTTGCACGAACACACCAAATAGAGAAGATAGATATTGCAAGAGGCATAGACATTTAGAAACTAAATTGTTGCAAGAAAGGTTAAATGTGAGTGCTGAAAATTTATATTTCCTTTGCCGTACTTGTGAACTTTGCAATGAAAGTGGTCATTTACATCTCCGATGCAAATTGTTTCATGATCGAATCGTGTCCAAAAATTGTGATGATTTGATCTCCCTTGCACATTATAATGAACTTAGTTTGCTTATGGGTTACAAAGAAATGGAACATTTAATTAAGTACCTTCCAGAATTTGCCCGTAAGAAACTCCTTGGTTCTGACTAGAGGAAATTTATATGTATTATGCGGTGAATTGCATTGAAAATCCTTATATTGCCAATTACATAAAGAAAATAAAGCAAATAGAAGATGATGAGAATACTAATGAAAGGGAAGAGACTTCCCAATATCCTCCTATTATTGCTTATGATGAATTAGGTAACGAGGAGGAGCCTTCTATTCAACCAATCTCATTAATAAGGAGCTCAAAGAAGAAGGTTGAACCCACACGTAATGTGAAAAAGAAAAAGGAAAGACAGGGCAACAAAGGTAGAAAGGTATCTCTCCCAAATGATGTTGCTCCTACTACTCATTGTGATGATGATAATTGCTATACTATTGGTGCTATCCACACTATTAATGATGAGAGTGATTATGCTTATGATATGAAAAAGCACAAGCTTGGGGAAGCTATGTTTGATGAGGAAGACATATTTGAGAATATATTTGCTGCAATTAATGTTTGTCCAAAGTTTGGGGATGCTATGTTTAATGAAGATGATATTTCTAGTCTCCCAAGTTTTGATATGCAAAGTTGTTATGATGATAGCATGCCTCTTACCTATGATGATTATATTGATGAAAGTGGGTTTGGAAGAGTGTCAACTTTAGGAAGTAATGATCCCAGTATTTTGGAGGATGTTGAATCTTATTGTGATGAATATGAAAGTGGATTTGTAAGAGTGTCAACTTTATTTAGTGATGATTCCACTATCTTGGAAGAGGTTTCAATCGATTATGATGAGAACAAAGTTGCTACTTATGATGATTATTGTGACGAAACTTATGCTATAAAAAGTAGTGATGATTATATTTATAAAACTTGTCATGATTATGATTACCCTTTTTTTGAACATTACTCTTTTAATGTGGAAACAATCTATAGTATTCAAGTCTCTTATGATACTCCCACCATTCCGAATGAGAAGAATTTTTCTTATGTGGAGAGTAGTAAATTTTCTATGCTTGTAGATCATGAAAAGAATGCTTTATGTGCTGGTTATATTTTTTAATTCATCCATGATGCTACTGAAAATTATTATGAGGGAGGAACATATGCTTGTAGGAATTGCAATAATATCAAGTTTCCTCTCTATGTGCTTGAAATCTTGAAGTTATGCTTGTTTTACCTTCCTATGCTAGTAGATTATTGTTCCCATAAGTTGTTTGCTCACAAAATCCTTGTGCATAGGAAGTGGGTTAGACTTAAATGTGCTAGTCATATTCTTCATGATGCTCTCCTTATGTTTCAATTCTTATCTTTTATGTGAGCATCATTTCATCATGCCTAGCTAGGGGCGTTAAACGATAGCGCTTGTTGGGAGGAAACCCAATGTTATTTTTGTCCCTTGATTTTTGTTCCTGTTTAGTAATAAGTAATTCATCTAGCCTCTTTTTAGATGTTCTTTTATGTTTTAAATATTGTTTGTGCCAAGTAGGACCTTTGGGAAGACTTGGGTGAAGTCTTTATGATCATGCTGTAAAAAACAGAAACATTAGCGCTCATGAGAATAGCTGCCATTTCTTTATTGAAGAATGATTTTAGGTTGATTATTTTTGAAGATGATTAATAGACAAATTACTCAGGTCCACCAATTTATTTCAGAATTTTTTGAGTTCCATAAGTATACGTTTGATACATATTACTACAGACTGTTCTGTTTTTGACAAATTCTGTTTTCTATGTGTTGTTTGCTTATTTTGATGAATCTATGAGTAGTATCAGAGGGTATGAACCATAGAAAAGTTGGAATACAGTAGGTTTAACACCAATATGAATTTAAAATGAGTTCACAACAGTACCTAGGTGGTGGTTTTATTTTCTTATACTAACGGAGCTTACGAGTTTTGTTTTGAGTTTTGTGTTGTGAAGTTTTCAAGTTTTGGGTAAAGATTCGATGGACTATGGAATAAGGAGTGGCAAGAGCCTAAGCTTGGGGATGCCCATTGAACCCCAAGATATTCAAGGACAGCCAAAAGCCTAAGCTTGGGTATGCCCCGGATGGCATCCCCTCTTTCGTCGGTAACTTTACAGCTATATTTTTATTCACCACATGAGATGTGTTTTGATTGGAGCATCATTTTATTTTGTTAGTATTTTCTTGATGTTATTTAGAATAATGTTTTGCATCTCTATTTTCAATAAAAGTGTCAAGGATAGCCTTTACCATGCTTATTTTGCAAGTATACATGTTGCTGTTTGAAAACAGAAAGTTTACCGCTGTTGCAAAAATTCCCTAGAAAATACAGAGAATTATATAATGTTGAATCTTTTTGCATATTGATCTCTGATAAATCTTATACAGCATAGTATTTTTCTCATAATTTTTGGAGTTAGGGAAGTATGATGAATCTTGCATTCTTTACAGACTATACTGTTTTGGCAGATTGCTGTTATGTTTGCATTGTTTGCATATGTTTGCTTGTTTAGTGATTCTATTTGAGGATAGGAGTATTAAATATGCATAGGCATTTAATATGCAATGTTGAATAATAATTTTAGTGATTTGTTACAGCAGAAAATGATAAGGTTTTTGCGTTGGTTTATACTAACTTATCTCACGAGTTCTTGTTGAGTTTCTTGTGGATGAAGTTTTTGAGATTTATGAAACCGTGATATAAAAGGCATTAAGGAGACACAAAAGCTCAAGCTTGGGTATGCCCAAGGCACCCCAAGATAATATTTCAAGAAGTCTCAAGCATCTAAGCTTGGGGATACCCCGTTAGGCATCCCACCTTTCTTCTTCAACAATTATCGGTTATTATCGGTTGAGCCTAAGTTTTTGCTTCTTCACATGAGTTGTGCTATCCTTGCAATGTAATTTTATTTTGCTTTGCTTGTTGTTTGAATAAAATACCAAGATCTGAAATTCTTAAATGAGAGAGTCTTCACATAGTTGCATAATTATTTAACTACTCATTGATATTCACTTATATCTTTTTGGAGTAGTTTGTCATTTACTCGTGTGTTTCACTTATATCCTATGAGTAAATGGTTGAATGAGTTGAATGTCATAAATCTGAAATTATATATCTCTCATTTGCTTACCCCATGGGGAGTAATGACTTCACATCTAAGAAGTAGAGATTGTAAATTTATTGAAGGTTAGCAAGCATTGTATTGGTCATTTGAACAATTCATGAAAGAATATTGAAGGAAGAGAGATTTCACATATAAATATACTATGTTGGACATCTTTTATAATTGTGAGCACTCATTAAGTATGACATGCTAAAGAGTTGATGTTGGACAAGGAAGACAACGTAATGGGTTATGTTTTCTCACATCTCAGTTAAAGTATATTGTCATGGATCATTCAAACATGTTGAGCTTGCCTTTTCCCCTCATGCTAGCCAAAATTTCTTGCACCAAGTAGAGATACTACTTGTGCTTCCAAATATCCTTAAACCCAGTTTTTTCTATGAGAGTCCACCATACCTACCTATGGATTGAGTAAGATCCTTCAAGTAAGTTGTCATCGGTGCATGCAATAAAAATTGCTCTCTAAATATGTATGAATTGTTAGTGTGAAGAAAATAAGCTTTATACGATCTTGTTATGGAAGCAATAAAAGCGATGGACTGCATAATAAAGGTCCATATACAAGTGGCAATATAAAGTGACGTTCTTTTGCATTAAGATTTTATGCATCCAACCATAAAAATGCATGACAACCTCTGCTTCCCTCTGCAAAGGGCCTATCTTTTACTTTATGTCTTTTACTTTATACAAGAGCCAAGGTGCTCTTCACCTTTCCCTTTTTCATTTTATCCTTTTGCAAGCACCTCGTGATGGAAAGAT